>NC_030436.2:15457500-15757500 GCF_001660625.3 Ictalurus punctatus
TGCAATTACAGAAGAAAACATCCATAAACACAAAGGCATATTTTGACCATTTTTATTTTGCAATAATAAAACTTTATTTGTTATTCCTGGCTGAAACAGAGCTGAAATAGTGGTTATAAATTTCTTTTTCTTTTGCCTGCACCAAAAGCACAGGTGGGAGATAAATCTTCTGAGTGTGGAGAACAGGGACAACAGACAACCTGAGCTATCAAACGGGTTTGCTGAATTTACTGAACCCCACTCGAATTATCAGATCTTATTTACAAAAATTGCATAAACAGTTCTTGCTTGTTGTTGATACATTACCTTTTTCCAATTTTCACCTGTCCAGTTTCAGTGAGCCTGTGCCTATTATAGTTTCAGATTCCTGTACTTTGCTGCCAGGGGTAGAAGTGGTAGTCTGTTGCTGCTGTTGCTGATCCACCTTAAGGGTTTACATGTTGTGTGCTTTGAGATGCTTTTCTGCTGACCCTGGTTGTAAAGAGTGGTTATTTAAATTACTGGAGCATTCCTAACCGCTTGGCTAGGCCTTTCCCTTCTAAACTCTGCCATCAACAAGATTTCAGCCCTCAGAATTGCCGCTCACTGAATGTTTTTTGTTTGTCGCACCAATCCCAGGATATTAGCAATTTATAAAAAATACTCAAACCAGGCTGTTTGGCACTAGAAATCTCTTAACCTGTATCTACATGATTTTGTGCATTGTTCTGCCATCACACGATTTGCTGATTGGATAATATCGTGAATGCACAGATGTAGAGGTGTTCCTGTTCAAGTGGTTAGTGAAATGATTATATTTAATACTGGTCGTAACAACGGCTGTAGTTCAGTGACTCCAGTTTTCTAAACAGCTCTGCTTCTGTAGCAGGTCATTTGTTGCTGCTTATCCAATCATTTGCATTTATACAAGTTATTTAGCCAAAGGCAGCTCATTGGACCAGAGACTAGCTGCAGAGCTAGAAAGCAGAGAACGTGTATAGATTTAAAAAAAGAAAAAAAAAAAAAATTGAAAACAGTGAATGGACAAAATGTATGTGTTTATTCCCCGAGTCAAACTGAAAACAGACGTCTCATCTGTTCAGGGTCTGTGGCGCCATTGTAAGGCATTTTACGTAACTGGACCTTCACAATTTTTAGTTGAATACCCTGCTGTAAGCTATGAACCACACGAATGGTAGCAAGACTTGTTGAATTTGTGTTGAATAGAGTGCTTTTTTTCCTGCTCTTTCACAACTCATCATTCCTTTCAGGCTCACAGAGGGCAGACAAGGTTTTCTATTGTTTCCTTTATTCAGTAAAGTCAGAGTAATAGATTTAATCACTTTTTTTTCCCCACATATGCGTGGGAAATTACACATATTAGTCCCTGCAGTGTAAAAAGAAGAGGTTTAAGCTTATAAAGACTTATGACAAAGTGTCTTTTGTGACTTTTGCCGACGTGCATCTTAACATTTCCAAGCAATTTATTGACTTTACAGATTATGGCATGGTTGAGAATGGGCTCCTTGTGTAGAACTAGGATTAATTCACCATACAGACTGTGTTCATCCATAATGCTACAAGACCATGTGGTTAAAATGAGCTGATATGCTAATATCAAATCGTAATCAGTATAATAATATAATTTCATATCAGTATAATTTTGTAATCAATTACTAATGTTCAAATGTAAGCTTCCACACTGTGATGCAGAGAGAGGGAAAAGTAAAGCAGAATTGAGATTGCTGTTGTATTTATACTTATAAAAGGCATTTAGTGTGTCTGGCACTTTTACAACCTTCGCAAATGTCAATCTGATCCAAACAGTATTTCACTTAGCTCACTTTTATGGTACTAATGGCAATGCAGAAATCATGGCTAATGGATTTTCCCACTTCAAGGTAGTTGAACACACCAGGAAAGTGCAACACAGCCTAAATGCTGTGTTGCATTCTAACATCTATAAAAGCTACTATTTGGGATTTGCAAACACATCGGACTTCTTTGTCCTTTTGAGACCAGAAATAGGATTCTGATTAATTACATACTGTAAGTATTCACCCCCATTTAACTTTTCCGCATTTTATCGAGTTACGTCCTGGAACATGAATACGCCAGGAATAGCCCATAATACTGAATTGGGGGAAACATCAATATAGTTAGCAAAATTATTTACAAATAAAGAAAATGTACGATTACATAAGTATTTACTCCCATTGTTGTGAAACCCCTAAATTAATTCTGGTGCAACTACATGCCATCAGAGTACATCCTATTAGCTGAATGGAGTCAACCAGTGTGTAATTAACATGTCACATGACCTCAATATAAATACACCGGAGTTTGTTAGAGAGCAAACAGCACAACGAAGACCAAGGAGGTATCAAAACAAGTCTGGGACAAAGTTCTGGAAAGGTATCAACAGTTTGGTAAATAAAAAATATCACAAACTTTGACCATCCCTCAGATCACCATTAAATCCATTATTAAAAATGGAAAGATTGTGTGACTCTGAGCAGAATTTTGACACACAGAAGTCAGGGACCAAGTAAGGAGACATTATTCAGAGAAGCAATGTTAATTACATTTGTAGACTGTATTGATTTTCCCTGCACTTTAGTATTGTGGACTAATTTGTGTAAATCCATGACCTCTATTTCAGCTCCATTAGAAAATGTGGAAAAGTACAAGTCGGGGGTGAATACTTACGCTCTATATTTATCTGCACTGATCGTTTACAGCAGCAACCAGTAGTGAGTTATTTGTAGTCCACTGCTCAGATGAAATCAAAGTAATTTACTACTTAATAAATCATTTATAATGCATGTATTATGACTAATACCTTTTTTTTTTTTCTTTTCAATGTGTGTTATGAATGTTTTTTGAAGTTCTATGGTAGAGCACCTTGACTGTGTTTTGATACATGACGAGAAATATTCTTCGAGTCTGTGTACTGTAATACACGTTGGTTATAAAATATTACATTTCTTCTAGTGGATGAACTGAACATTGTGCACTTTCATATGGCATGAAATATTAGTAAATTTATTCATATTAAATCGTAAAGTCAGTCTTGCACCACGTTGAGATCATTTTAGTTGTAGCACACTTAAAGTACGCCATAACTAGAAGTGCATTCAGTGTTCGTAGATCAAAACAATGTTTGGTTCGATCGAGGTCTACTGGAGAAGATTCCCTACTGGGTCAAAATGCAAGTGGTGGAAAAACATGAAATACAATACACAGGTGTTATGCTTTTCATTAGTGACATGCAGAAAATGCACAACGCTGAAAAGCGAAACGTTGCATTGCAACGGTGTTGATTTGACCTCGAAATTCACCAGGTCTTAATCCAATCGAGCATCTGTGGGATGTGCTGGACAAATACAGTAAGTCTGATCAATTTGAGGACCCACCTCGCAACTTATAGGACTTAAAGGATATGCCGCTGATGTCTTGGTACCAGATACCACAGCACACCTTCAGAGGTTTTGTAGAGTCCATACCTTGACGGGTCAGAGCTGTTTTAATGGTGCGAAGGTAACCGAGATGATATTAGGCAGGTGGCTTTCATGTTCTAGGTTATTGGTGTATATTTTATTGCATTTGGATAGTGACACATATTGCATTAAATCTGAAAAGTTTTCATCCTGTAAAACATTCATATTTTAGGCTTATTAATAGCACAAAAGGTATAGAATAGGACCATTTAGATCCTTGCCAGTAGCAAGTACGATCTTCCTGAGGTCAGCTTTGTGATCGATGAGCAAATAAAAGAGAAGAAAGAAAATAAAGGTAAAGAGGAGGAGGCAAGCATGTGCTGCCCGCTCTGACATGGAAGTTTGACCTTCGAGTCTTTGTTCCACAGTCAACCGCAGAACTGAAAACGATAATAGATTAGGTGTGAGTGGAACTGTGTAAGAGAGACGGAGAGAAACACCTCACCTTTTGTGATTTACACACCCTGGGGAACAACAAACCTCCCGAAGGAAAGAATGTAACAGCCAGTGACACCATATGGCTTGGAGAAGATTATTTTAATAGGAACTTGTCGAGATGATGCCCCTGTGTGTTTGGACGTGTGTCTTTATAGATTTCCTTCTTATTAGCTCTCTTATCTTTTCGTAGTGATGGAGTGAAATGTCTTCCTGGTTGGAGAGGCTGGAAAGGAAACTGAGTTTCATGTTAATAAATAATTTTGGAAAACTCGAAAGAATAATAATCACAAATCTCATGGCTACAAATATGGATTCGGTTTTGAATGGAATTGAGGTCTTTAAGAAAATGCTTGCTCTAAGTCTTTGTGCTATTGAATATTTAAGTATAAAATTCAGGCAAATTAAATCCTCTACTTGTCCCCTCCCCCTTTTTCCGTTTCCATTTGAATCCAAGCAATTTTAATCTCCATTGAATTTCCATTGTTCCAGCAATGCCAATAACTCGGGTAAATTACAGCTGCGTACCCATGCTTTTTCTAATTTTGTATTATTTCATTTGACTCACCCTCGTATGTGCTTGTTGCAATATGGTATAGTTTCTATAGTAACAGCTACGTCAGAGGGACTTGCGTAGCAGATGCTCCACATAATCTAAGACTAGATTTATTTATTTTTAAATGTTTTTATTTAGAACGCTGAAAGGAAATTCTCTTATCATGTACTCTTATATTTTGAATTGTATTAAGACACCTTGGAAACGGCGAATACTGTTTTGTAGTTTCTGTTTGTGTGCCTCTGTGCTATCAAATACCTATGATGAATGTATATATTTAATCACCTCTTTGAATAAGCTGATCAACTGCCATCCTTTAATATAGCTGAAACATGTAGACTTATTTTGTAGTATGACCCTGTGCGCTGTGTGTTTTGTCTATCTGTCTGGCCCCTGCACCAGTAGAAAGCGTCCACACACTGCCGTTATCAATGTGTATAAATACTTCTGCTCTGCATGAATAAAATGGGATGTCTGTGTTCATTTTAGACCCCCCAGGCCTGAACGCTCCACGGTAAACCACACTTTCTAGCTCATAGCAGCACAGAACTAAGAGTAATTGTAGAACAGCAATTGTAAAACTAATTGTAGAACAGGCTGAAAGGGCTGACGGAGGTCTGGAAGACATAATAATTATATTCCTGAGATACATGGAAATCCAACAAACGAGAAGACGTTTTATTTGTTACAAGACATGGTTTACAGAAGTGTCTGCACTTTTTTTGTGCAGACGGTCAGTAAGTTTTCCGCCAAAGAAAAGTCTTCAGCACAGGAGGAGTTTGTATTTTCTGATTTCTTATTAACATGACAAGCTGTGTTTCTTTGTCTTATTAACTTGAAGAGAGAGATAAAAGAGACTGGTGAGGGAAGGACTCTTTTTATAGCTGCTAGAACATAACATAAATGGTATCGTGGGTGTTCTACAACATTAAATGTAACAATAAATGGTTAAAAAGTATGACATTTCATTCTACAATAAATAAAAACTTGTAATCCTTGGTCAATTGCTGCGGTATAAAAGGAATAAATCAGTAAGAGATGTGCTGTGATGGGAATCTAATCAACTTTGGGGTGGTAACAGTATCTGTGCGTTATTGTTGATCATTTTCCTATAACAGCACGCAAGGGGAATTGTTTTATTCCTTAATTATACACTCACCGTCCACTTTAATAGGAACACCTGTACACCTGCCCATTTATGGAGTTATCCAATCAGCCAATCATGTGGCAGCAGCACAATTCACAAACTCATGTAGATACAGGACAAGAGCTTCAGGTAATGTTCACTTCAAACATCAGAATAGGGAAATATATGATCTCTGTGATTTTAACCAAGACATGGTTGTTGGTACCAGATGGGCTGAGTATTTCAGAAACTGCTGATCATCTGGGATTTTCACACACAACAGTCTGTAGGGTTTACACTGAATAGTGTGAGGAGAACAAAAAACATCCTGTGAGTGGAGGGTCTGCATGCTGAAACACCTTATTGATGACCAGTGGCGGAACTAGAGTTTTATACATGGGGTGGCCAGGGGGTGGCCACTGCTACTTTCGGGGGTAGACACACATACACACACACACACACACACACACACAATGTTGGGTTTCCATGTTTTATGGGGAATTTCCATAATGATTTGTATACTGTACAGAGTGTATTTTCTATCCCCTAAACCTATCCATCACCTTTCCATCACAAAAAAGCATTTTTACATTTAAAAAATGTAGTATGTATGATTTTAGTATGATTTATAAGCTGTTTTCCACTTGGGGAGCAAAAATTTCTGGTATTGCTGGTATTGATAGTAATAACACACACACACACACACACACACACACACACACACACACAGTACTCACATAGTGGAAAGAATTGGGTCACCCTGTTTGTGTCTATAAGTGTTGAACATCCCAAAAAAATTTTGAAAATAAAGCTTGAGCTCCAAGGAGAAAAGATACAGTAGCATGTGTCTGTTACATGAACTGCTGAGTTTATTTACAAAAAAAAAAACCCTCACGTTAAAAAACAACAACAACAAAACAAAAAAAACACACACTGCAATAAGATATAGTAGGCATGAAGCAGACAGGGCTGTTTACACCTGAGCTGCCTGTTTGTGCTTCTTTAAAAAGAACTCTGATATCTCTCCCTTTCTTTTCATGTTTAACTGATCCAAAAATATGTCGGTCTATGGTTACATCCAATTACCAGCATTTTTATCTTGATTACAAATCCTCATTTTCATAACTGTACATTAAAATCTCCTACCAGTCTATCATTCCCTCCTCTGAACCTAAGTAACTGAGCTAGCTAATCGATTTCACACTGCTAAATGTTAACTCTCCGAACACTGACAGCTGTAGCCTTCCCCACATTAACTCAACACCTGTATACTGTAACTTGCACGGTATATGCTTGTATTACTAGCACAGATGTAAGTGTAAGGATTGTTATCTCTAATCTGACGAACTGGCAGTGGAATGGTAGCATAGGGATATGTATGGTTACATTTGGTAATACAGAAGAGAGTACAGCATATACTGTTAGTGAGATGCGGATCTAATAGGGACAGTGCTGTGGTGAATCGGCAGAGATACAGAGATGAAGCTGTGGGAGCACAGACGCTGTTGAAGGCTGTTGGATGTTGTTTAATAAAAGGAACTAAATGGAGCCACGCTTGTATCGCCTCATTTATATGTGCCGTCCTAACATTTCAGGTAGCCTATTGGAGCCTTATTATCTCACACAGCGTCTCATAAAAGTTGTTCAGCAAACAAACCTGTTGCTAAAGCTTAAAAACTTACTCCAAACATGATGTTTTCGTATTCTACGGTATCCTGCAACCATATCCTCTCGTCCTTGGCTCGTCCTTGATTGCGCCGCTGGCAAACATAAAAAACAACGACAACAAGAAGCTCTTCTTTCGACAAGAGGCGAAATGATGTGTCAATCAGCATCAGCAACTGCCAGTAGTGAATAAAATATTGGGGTGGCACCCGGGGTGGCCAGTCGGATGTCAGGGTTGTCCAGTGCCACCCTGGACGCCCCTCTGGCTCTGCCACTGTTACTGGTTTGAGCTTACAGGACGTCTGTAGTAACTCAAATAAGAACTCTTTACAACCATGTTGAGCAGAAAAGCGTCTCAGAACACACATCAACCCTTGAGGTGGATGAGCTGCAACAGCAGAAGACCACATCAAGTTCCTCTCCTGTCAGCCAAGAATAAGAAGGCTATCATGGGCACAGAATCACTGAGACTAGAAAGTTAAAGACTGGAAAAAGACCATGATTCATTTTTTTTTTCTACTCTTCAGCTGTTCAGGTTGGGTGAGTCATTGTTCTTGATAGACTCTTGTTTTTGGCTGACAGGAGTGAAACCTAATGTGGTCTTCTGGTGTTGTAGCTCATTCAGCTCAAGGTTTGATGTTTTGTGCATGCTGAGATGCTTTTCTGCTCACCACCGTTGTAAAGAGTGATTATTTGAGTACTATCTGAGCTCTAACCAATCTGGTCATTTTCCTCGGACCTCTCTTATCAACAAGGCGTTTGCACCCACAGAACTGTCGCTCACGCAATGTTTTTTATTTATCGCACCATGCTGTGTAAACTCTAGAGACTGTTTGTGTGAAAATCCCAGGAGATCAGCAGTTTCTGAAATACTCAAACCAGCCTGTCTGGTATCAACAACCATACATCGGTTAAAGTCACAGAGATCACACTTTTTTTCTCCATCCTGATGTTTGCTGTGAGCATTAACAGAAGCTCGTGACTTGTATCTGCATGATTTTATGCATTGTGCTGCTGCCAGATGATTGGATGATTGGATAACTGCATAAATAAGCAGGTGTAGAGGTGTTCCTATTAAAGTACGTACTGTATATTTTCTGACCGTTTCATGAAGAAAATCAAGATAAAGCTTCTCACATACGCCATTTGAAGAGCAGCAACAACAACAAAAAAAACCCGCCTCCATATATGTACTGAGAGTAACCTTAAAGCAAATATTCTCTCGCTTCACCAACTTGCATCTTTGTGGAACCATATATAAATAATTTACAACAAGAACTCACATTGCCCTCTTTTCTCACTCCCAATGCATTGTAGCCTGAGCTATGTTATTCCCACTGACCTGTCCTTCAACACCCAGCCATATTTTATCTTATGCCTCTTTAAAGAATAAAGGAGTGCTATTCGGGTTCTCTCCTGCTCCCATTTGTCCCTGTAGGCCTTCTGGGAAATATTCAAATCAAATGACGCCTGAGTGTACTGAAGATGAGTCATGGACACATGTACAGAGATTAAAAAGAAGCCCTTGAACTGAAACCAGTTTGATCTGTACTACACACCATGCACACACTGTATGCCTCTCTGTAGCGAGTCATGTCTTATCACGAAGAGCAAATGACATTTCCAAAAATAGCTCCAATTCAGCGTCACAAAATGTCCAGGGCGTGGAAAATGAGTCAGTTTGCACAGCAGCATGCAACAAAGGAGGTAAGAGATTGGGCAGGTTGTAGAGATGGACTAAGGCTTATTGTAGTAAGAGAATATATTAATTAACAAGCAAAAAAAAAATGTATGTAGGCATTAAAACATCTGCTCGAAGCAGTACACAAATAAATGAACTAAAAAAGAGCACTCCACTTCAACACAAGGGGTTTCGATAAAAGAGAGGAGCAGATAAAACTTTAGAGGAAGATAAAGTGAGGTGGAGGAGGAAAGCAAATTAAAGGCTAATTATTCTCTTGGGGAAAAAAAAAAAAAAAACTCTTTCCGGAGGGAGTTATTCACCATGCTGGAGTGTTTATCGAAAACTGCCTCAAGCTGAGATACACACCACATCTGAAACGTGTGCTGTCTGGAGGAACAAAAGTGAGTGGACCGCACTTTCCTCAAGATGACATTTCTATTTGTGTTGACTTCTTTGGGGGGTGAAACAAGTAGAAGCTTGCACTGTTCACACAACCTCCGTACACACATTGCTATTCACCATCAAGTGCTTTCCACATAAACATCCTGAAGAGGTGCTTTAGCTTTAGGCAGAGTGGAGCGATTACATTGTCCTGTAACATAACAGCTGACGTCTCGTGTCCTTCTAAACAAGATTATTCAGATGACCTTGAAAGTTTTTGCATGCGTGAAATACAGTGCTGCTTGAACGATTTTGAACCATTTCGAATGTTCTATATATCTGCATACATATGACCTAAAACATCACGAGTCCTAAAATTAGATAAAGAGAACCCAATTAAACAAATGAGATGAAAAATATTAGATTTGGTGATTAATTTATGAAGGAAAATGATCCAATATTACATGCGGTATCTGTGAGTGGCGAACGTATGTGAACCTCTAGGATTAGCCGTTCATTTGAAGGTGAAATTAGAGTCAGGTGTTTTCAGTTAATAGTATGACAATCAGGTGTGAGTGAGGATCCTGTTTTATTTAAAGAACAGGGATCTATCAAAGTCTGATCTTCACAACACGTGTTTGTGGAAGTGTATCATGGTATGGACAAAGAACCTTTGTCGTTAGTTTCTAAGAACCTCAGAAAAAGAGTTGTTTATGATCATCAGGCTGGAAAAGGTTACAAAACCATCTCTAAAGAGTTTGGACTCCACCAATCAACAATCAGACCAGATTGTGTACAAATTGGGAAAATTTGAGACCATTGTTACCCTCCCCAGGAGTGGAGACCAACAAAGATCACAAGAGCAAGATGTCTGCAAGGTCACAAAGGAAACCAGGGGAACTTCTAAGCAACTAAAGGCCTCTCTCACATCGGCTAATGTTAACGTTCTACTGTACCAAGTCGTTCTAACAAAGAACAGTTAAAGAAGAATAAAGTTCATGTTTTGGAATGGCCAAGTCCAAGTCCTGACCTTAATCCAATAGAAACATTGTGGAAGAACCTGAAGTAAGCAATTCATATGAGGAAACCCACCAACATCGCAGAGTTGAAGCTGTTCTGTACTGAGGAACGGGCTGAGATGTGCAGGACTGATCAACAGTTACCGCAAACATTTAGATACAGTTATCGCTGCACAAGGAGGTCACACCAGATACTCAAAGCAAAGGTTCACATACTTTTGCCACTCACAGATATGTAACATTGGATCACTTTCCTCAATAAATAAATGACCAAGTATAAGATTTTTTTTGTCTCATTTGTTTATTGGGTTCTCTTCATCTACATTTAGGACTTGTGTGAAAATCTGATGATGTTTTACGTCCTATTTATGCAGAAAGCACCACTGTATATATAACTAACATTGTTTCATGGATGTTAAACATAACTATACATGGATAAAATGTATGCTGTGTCTTTTTCAATAAACAATACATTGTTAGCATTGGCTAATTGCTGTGATGTAAGAGGAATAAAACACCTTGTCACCTGCTGTTGGGAAATAATCGACTTTGTGTAAGAATCACAGCCCTCCGTCGTTGCTTATTTTCCTCTAACAGCATGCCTGTTATGCTGTTTTCTTGCTTACATAAAAGTGTAGATTATGATGTCAACACATTATTTCCTGCATTGGCACATGATTTGAAAAATGCTGCTTATGTAAAGCATACCTAAAGCATTCCATACAATCACATGCATTTGCATACGGAATGAATATTATAATTAGAAATGCATCCTCGACATATTTCATTTCAGAATACAAGGGTGAGTCAAATGAAATCCTTAAGACATAAATAATTGAATGGATTTTTTTTTTCTAGAAGAATCCAGAATCTTGTAATGTGTTGGAACATTTGCACTGAATAAAATGGAGGTTATGTAGAAAAATAAGTTTTTTTTTGTTTTGTTTGTTTTGTGAGCTATTTGCACAATAAAAAAATGAAGGTTTCTGTTTGACCCTTTGTATATAATACCAGGTCTTTCTATTTAAAAAAAAATAAACAATTACAAAATTGTCTGACATGTTTCCTAACCTAATAATTAATATTTATATTTTATATTTGTACCGCCACTACAGTGTTGCATGTCATTTATTGTCATTTTCTGAAAAAGAAGCAGATAAGTAGATATCACGAAACTAATAAACCTAAAGGAGTTTTTTTTTATGTAAAATGATTGATACATTATACAAAATTATTGATTATAATACCATCGCTTTTTCTACATTTCCAACCCTAGTTTTGATCCCATGAGCAAATAAGGTTTGAGTGTATAACTTAAGTTCTTGCTTTGGTGTATACTTTTAATAAAACACACACACAAACACAAGCCCTGTAGCAGGTGTGTTACTTTAAGTATGTTGCCAGTCCAGCTCTTATGAAGGATTTTTCACTTGCCACAGACATGACATTTTTATCTCTCTCATAGAGGACTGAATACATATGTAGACGAGTCTCTGATGGAAGTAATGTGATCTTTTGCTTTATAGCACAATATCAATTTTAACGTTATATGCTGGATATACACACTATTCTTCTTTGAGCATCAGCATAACTCATGTAGTATTACTGGCAGTTTTAGTGGAGCAAAAAGTATCAAATGCTCTGTCTGTGCCCCTCCGTCTCGCTCATATTCTGCCTTGTTGCAGCTCTCGGATCAATCAGCACCACACGCTCTGTTTACATTCATTCATTCTTCAATAACCGATTCATCCTGGTCAGGATTTCAGAGAATCCGGAGCTTATTCCTGGAATATTGAGCATTGACCGTAAGGTGAGACGTCAATCCGTCACAGGTCATGTCTCACTCGCTTGCGCGCACACACACACGCATGCACGCACTTCGGCACTTCCTTTTCGACTCTGTGTAGTTCTGAAAATTAATCAAATTGCTCTTATTTGCACAACCACAAGTTGTAAAATTAGCATTTTTAAGTCATTTAAATACAGCGATTTTGCCAAATTATAAAGAATTATAAGTTCATGATGGGAAATGAGTTCTTACTTTGATCATCATCATCCACATCAGTTTCTGTCTCATCACACGAGGTAAAAGTCACTTCCCATATCATCATCTCTTCACTGTTCATTACCGTATTTTATCTGTAGTAAAGTAAATAACCACTGATTAATTTAGTCACTTATGTTCTGTTGACTAAATTTCCTTTTTATGAGGTCATTTAAACATTTCCAAACTACTGTACATGGTGGGTAAGCAGAAGAGGTTGTGATGATGTTTTGATTAAAAAGCAAAGCACACTTCTGTTATGCATCTGTTAACCAGCGTGATCTTTTTATATTTGTTTTCTTAAAGCAGAGATGCCAAAGGATGTCATAATAACCTGATTTTCCATCACTTTTGGCAGTTTTTCAGAATTCATCCACTATATATTGTTATGAAGTCAGATAGTGTGTTTCAATCAGCTCCCTAGGTCATGACTCGGTATATGGTGTACACGAGTTCGGGCACTGGTAAGGACCCTGAATCACTACACATTGGGACGCTGATGACCCAATTTCCAGCAATATGACTACGTACTTGCGTTATAAAACATCACCCAAAAAAATTAAATAATAAGTTTTATATGTCGTATAAATTTGTTCGCGTAATCACGCACGTTTCTGTCATGGTACTTCAAGCCGGATCGTAGGCTAGCTAGTGGATTAAAAAAGAAAATCATTAAATACTTAAAAGTCGTTAGACTTACGTTAGACAGTCATTAGATCGTATATAGGCAGTCAAATAAAGTTAAAAATCGTAAGTAATCTTTTGAGAGGCACAACAACTTTAAGAAGCTACTTTCATTTGTAGACGAAGTCTGGCATTTTGTTATGAGCTGAGAGGCTTCAGAAAATATGACGTCATTTCCAGTAAGGGAACATCGATGCTCCCTAGTTTTTGTGGTGCATTGTGGGATTTTTAAAGAGCGAACATTCCAGTACACTGGAAAGATTTTGCGATTGAGACAGCCCTTAATATGGCCGACTCCCTGATCAATGCCTTGACTACTGAACTGGGGAGCTGATTGATACACACCGTTAGTTTTAGTGTTACTAGTATCCTGTGGCATGTCTTCAGCAAATTGCAGTTCATCCATATTGTGTGTTGTCTGTGTGTGTTTTACAGTATGTCTTGTCCCCCAAGGATAGGAAAGACATTGTTGACTTTATGGGGACATTTGGATGGTCCCTACAATTTATTAATTTTTTTACTAAAAGAGAAAAAAGGTTTTGGTTAGGAGTTTAAGGTTAAGAGGTAAAAGAGGTTAGGGTTAGATTTAGGTGTAGGCATAGCATTAATTAGCTGAATTAATAATTATGTCAATGGAAGATAATCCATTGTTTAGTTTCTGGTCAATAACAAGAGAAATGTAGCATTTTCTTCACCCACATGACTGTCAGTTCCTTCACCATCTCTTGTGACTCATGTCTGCTAATAGAATAAATATAAATGTAAAAGTCGTGTATGTCCGAGTGGGCTGCACCCCAAACCCAAACTTCACTCGTAAAATCTGCACAAACAGGTTGTAGAGATGCAGTTCATACAGTTGTTGCTTTCCTGGATACTAATGCACTTGTACTGTAAAAGACTGTGTTCTTTAATATCAGATGAGAAGCAGGTCTGATGGAGGGTGAAGTCGAAGCTGCTCTGTACAGACCTGGTGAATGTGTTGATCAGCTGTGATCTAGACTCGGGTTAATTGCTTTTGTAATGCTGCCAATTTGTGTGTCAAGTTGATGCTGAGATTCACAAACACATCTGAGCACATGGTGATTCTGATGGATGGATCAGTCAACAAACACAGACGTGTGCATCAGTCTAAATGAGGCCTCTTTAATGTAGATATCATTTATGCGACATAGGTGCCACATGTGGCATCACATTAAGTGCCAAACTATTTAATGACGTTTCTTTATATCAGTCCAAAGCTCTGGATTCATCTCTAATTCAGGGATCTGTTACTTTAAAGTGAGATAAATGTGTGAAATCCACATAAAACTGAAATGTCTGAATATCCAGTTCACACAATATATTTTTTTAATTGTTCTGATATCATTTTATATACTCCCTTTAAATGCTACCACATAGAGTTGAGGTCATAAATTTACATATGCCTTGCAGAATCTGCTAAATGTCAATGAAAATTAAAAAATGATGATAAAACTGTGTTTTCTTTTTATTATATCTACATATAGTCCAGAAGACACAATAATAACTGAATTTACACACATTCTAAAAAACACTGGATTAAAAACAAACCAAACTGCATTATTTTTTAGCCTAACGGCTGCTTAAATATTGGACAGAACACATTTTGGGTTAAATTAACCCATCAAGTTGGGTTGTTAATTTTAACCCAGCAAATGGGTTGATTTTCAACCCAAAGGATGGTTTGATTTTTTACAAAAATGCTGGGTTAATTTTATTTCATAAATGAGTTAATATTTTGAGGGTTATTTTTACCCTTTGAAAATGTCAAATATACCACATTATAAACAAATATGTCAACATGCTATAGCTTTTATTTATACACAAGAAGGTGTTCAGAAATGTATTGCTAGAGCTGCTAAAGCGGTGTTTATATATAGACTTTGAAGTAAATTACTCAAATAAGTCTGACATTTAAGACGAAAACATCGGATTTTTTATCAAAGGGGATGTTGAAAACATTCAAAAACCCTTATTGACTCCCAAAAGAAGGAACCGATTCTGAACAGCTGAAACGAGTCGTTAGTGATTTCAGACTTACTTCCTGTACTAACCTACGTAGGTTTGTAACAAAAAGCCCCGCCTCTGGTCTTCATCGGCTGCTCGCTGACAGTGGTTGACCAATCACAACAGACTGGGACAACTGACCAATCAGAGCAGAGTATGCTCTCTGAAAGGAGGAGTTTAGAATGAATCCTTCAGAACGGATCATTTAACGAGTCGTCTTTTACACTGGGGGAAAAAAAGGTAATGCTGCAGTTTAAATTATGAGCATGTTAAAGTGTTTTTTGACCTCGGATGCATGTAAATCGATTGTATGAGACCTTTAAAACAAAATTGGGCACATTTCAAAACAGTAATAGTTGAGCTTTAAACAAAATAACAACAATTTACACACTAGACACCCCCCTGTCTCTTAACGTATCCTGTGCCCTTCTTGAGTATCAGTGAATGTTTGCACCTTTTGTAATAGTTGTGTACGGGTCCCTTAGTCGTCCTCAGTGTGAAAAGATGGATCTTAACATCATATAGTCTCTGTTGAAAAGGGCTCAAATATGCAGAATATGCTGGAAAAGTAAAGAATGTGCAGGACCTGGAGGATTTTTCTGAAGAACAGTGGGAAGTTTAACTGCTCAGGACAAACAACGGACTCATAAAAAACTCTCACAAAACATAAACACAGTCGTGGATCATCCAGGTAACGACACACAGGATTAATAATCAAGTGTATGTAAACTTTTGAACTGGTTCATTTGTGTAAATTCAGTTATTGTTGTGTTCTGTGGACTATATGTAAACATCTGTTTGTTTTTTTGTTTTTTTAATTATTAACATTTTACAGATTCTGCAAGGTGGAATTCTAATTTTTTTTGCCAGATTTAGCTGTAACACATTGTAAAAGTAAAAAAGAAAAAACCTTGTGAGTTGAGACTGGCAGTCTCAGAACACATTATGTGATGTGCGATTAATCCCGTTGCGACCAAAGATAGACAACAAAGTTCTGGTAAAGGATTACAGAAAACTGGCGTGACAGCTTCAGCCCCGTTATCACGCAGTCATATATTCAGCCAGGATATTATTGAGATAATCTTGTACAATATGACAAGTAATAATCTTAAAAGACCACTGAAATCGCATAGTGTACAACCATCTTAACCAGATATAATTCAAGAAAGGTGTGTTATTTCAAAACTGGATTAAGTGCACCAGAAGTTAGTAGATTTTTTTACTAGGTATGTAAAATGCAAAAGGATTTATTGCATAGCTGCTTATAGCTGCATAACAATACGTTATTACATTATTACGTTATTACAACAATACATTGTTATAGCTGCATAACAATACGTTCAAACAAATCTCAGCTCATTGTAACAGACATAATCTCATTCTCCCTCTTTGAGCAATTCAAAATCACATTCAGGATCATCCTCTGGATGCAAAAATGCTCCTCGGAATGCATCTACCTTGACACACTCATCAAGGCATCTTTGTTTGCTATTTTTGCCCTAAATCCTACACACATCACATGAGGTAACATCATGTAGGTCCATATTCAGAGTTAAGTTAAGGGTGACTAATGAGGAGTTAATACCGTAATCAGTATTCAGGCCACAGATGTAATTACAGGCTTAAGTGCTAGATCATTTGATGTGACCTCAATTCATGACTTTCTGAAATTTATATTATGTGCTGTAAATACACGTAAAAATCTCTGGAATGACATTCGAGGCCGATACTAAATACGTACAGATGACAATTGATACCTTTAATGCCTGAAAAAGTCTATGGAATTTTTTTTTCTTATATCTGGAAACATTTGATAAATTGGTTTGTAACAGTGACCCCACCCAGCACCCCCCGTCCACCTCCCGTTTATAGAGTCTCTTGAGAAAATAATATGGTGACCTCTATAAAGTGAACAGAATGCATCGTTTGTGATTCCATGACTGTAATTTTAGCATTTGTGGCCACATTAAACGAATTTTCTGAAATGCATTTGTAAGACCTTTATTCAGGGCCAGTAATATAATCACACCGCATGTCAATTATAATGGAGTTGTAAAGGCTTACATTATTGAGTGCACAGATTTCCATGTGTATGCTGTGATTACGTACACGTCATTGAACCAGGCAGACCATCAGACCATCATGTGTACATGGCTGTTCGCTTCGCTGAGCGTGACGGTCATAGTCAGACCTTGTGTCAGAATGCCTGGTTCACAGGAGACGAATGTGTGTGTATGTGTAATATTAAGTGTGTGTGATGGTTGGCTGACTGGCTGAACAGAATTTTCTGCTCTCACGACTGCTCTCAGCATCTGGTTTTAGACCTGAGGCTTCTACCAAGCATTCCAGCACCTACCTTTGGGACAACAGAGACTAATTGTTTCAAATTTTTCATATTTAGCTAAGCAAAATAAGCAAAGAGGTTCTGGAAGCATAAATGAGAGAAACACAGGGGTGAGGGTTTTTTTTTTTTTTTTTTTTTTTTAACTAGCCACTTGATAACCTTCAGCTCCTGCAGAGAAAACAAATTGCTGGAAAACTCCTGCCTTAATTCCATGTGCAGGTGAACATGGCGGCACAGCACGAGAAAAACAGAGGGGAAGATGAGAGAGAGAATGAGAGACGGGGTGAATCGAGTTGCTGTCAGTTGTGTTCTGTCTGCAATGCTCTTTTTCTCGGTTTCTAGATCTCTCACAGCACCCCAGTAGACTTTGAAATGTCCAGGAGGAGTGTTCAGTGAATTTTTACTATGAACTAGAGTTCAAATCCCCTTTCTATATCACTCACCCACACCACAACACAAGTTGGATGAACTGCAAACTCTTTAGGTATCTACGTATTAATCCGCATACTTCATTTACATTCAGTACGGTTTGAAAACCTCGCACGTAAATTGCGATATTGTAGATTGTGAACGAAAAGTATTGTTGTTGAACAGATATGATACATGACCAGGTTTTATGCTGGTCAAGGTTGCAGTGGATGTTGCACACACTCTGCATGAAACCATTCCAAGGTGCCACCGAGACACTCTTTTACACCTTGGCGGAATTTACTAATCTACATACCATCATGTTTTTGGGAGGTGGTTATGGGGGAAGGGGGGAATCTGAGATCCTGGAGGAAATCCACGTGGACATGATGAGAACGTGAAACTCTCTGTAGACAGTAACCTGAGATCAGGATCGAATGATTTATTATAAATTATAAAGCATGTTTTTTTTTTTAGTGATTCCTAATACATGTACAGCGGTGCTTGAAAGTTTGTGACCTCTTTAGAATTTTCTATATATCTGCATGAATATGACCTAAAACATTAGATTTTCACATAAGTCCTAAAAGTAGACAAAGAGTATCCAATTAAACAAATGGGACAAAATATTATACTTGGACAGTTATTTATTGAGGAAAATTATTTCATATCTGTGATGGCAAAGTATGTGAACCTCTAGGATTAGTAGTTAATTTGAAGGTGAAATTAGAGTCAGGTGTTTTCAATACATAGGATGACAATCAGGTGTGAGTGAGAACCCTCTTTTATTTAAAGAACAGGGATCTCTCAGAGTGTGAAAACCTTCATAATACATGTCCGTGGAAGTGTATCATGGCACAAACAAAGGAGATTTCTGAGGACCTCAGAAAAAGAGTTGTTGATGCTCATCAGGATGGAAAAATTTACAAAACAATCTCTAAAGAGTTTGGACTTCACCAATCCACAGTCAGACCAGACTGTGTACAAATGGAGGAAATTCAACAGCATTGTTACCCTCCCAAGGAGTGGAGACCAACAAAGATCACTCCAAGAGTAAGACCACAAGGTCACAGAGGAAGCCAGGGTAACTTCTAAGCAACTAAAGGTCTCTCTCACGTTGGCTAAGGTTAATGTATATGAGTACACCATCAGGAGAACACTGAACAACAATGTTGTGCATTGCAGGATTGCAAAGCCACTGCTCTCCAAGAAGAACACTGCTTCCCGTCTGCAGTTTGCTTGCAATCACGTGAACAAGCCAGAAGGCTATTGGGAAAATGTATTTGTGGACAGATGAGACCAAAATAAAATTTTTGGTTTGAATGAGAAGCATTATGTATGGAGAAAGGAAAACACTGCATTCCAGCATTAGAACCTTATCCCTTCTGTGAAACATGGTGGTGGTAGTGTCATGGTTTGGGTCTACTTTGCTGCATCTGTGCCAGGATGACTTGCCATCATTGATTTGAACAATGAATTTTGAATTATATCAGCAAATTCTAAAGGAAAATGTCAGGACACATGTCCATGATCTGAATCACGAGAAAGTGAGTCATGCAGCAAGACAATGACCCTAAACACACAAATCAATCTTCTAAAGAATGGTTAAAGAAGAATAAAGTGAATGCTTTGGAATGTCCAAGTCAAATTCCTGACCTTAATCCAATAGAAATGTTGTGGAAGGACCTGAAGCAAGCAGTTCACGTGAGGAAACCCACCAACATCGCAGAGTTGAAGCTGTTGTGTACTGAGGAACGGGCTAAAATTCCTCCAAGCCAGGACTGATCAACACTTACCAGACACATTTATCTGCAGTTATTGCTGCACAAGGGGATCACACCAGATACTGAAAGCAAAGGTTCACATACTTTTGCCACTCACAGATATGTAATATTGGATCATTTTCCTCAATAAATAAATGACCAAGTATAATATTTTTGTCTCATTTGTTTAACTGGGTTCTCGTTGTCTACTTTTAGGACTTCTCTGATGATGTTTTGGATCATGTTCATGCAGTAATATAGAAAATTAAAGGGTTCACAAACATTCAAGCACCACTGTACTCATTAGCATCAGGTAAGAGATATGAATTGGAACAGATCCACAATTCAGTTACTTTGATTTTCACATGCAGGCACTTTCCTGCATTCAGCCAGAGCCCCTTGACTCTCCTCTGGAAGAACCATGTAGTCTCAGTGCTGCTTTTCAAGTCATAGATGCTGTTCCTTATTTTATGAGGTGATGGAGAATTTCAAGGAAAATGTTGTGGGTTTTTTTTGCAATAAGATTGCTAATAGTGTTTTAATTATATTGAACAAACAGTAAAATATTGCAGAAATGCTAGTAACATGTAACAGTAAAAAAAAAGAAAAAAGAAGCCTTATTTAAAGTCTAGAGAACATCTGTCATTGTCTATGAAAAGCACATCTCTGATGCATTTTAGGAACACAGAAATCTTTTTTCAAGTGGAGCATTATTTCAGGTTTGAAATGAAAAATCAGCGTACAGTTTTGTATTTAAAATGTCTCGATGTGATTTTTGCAACAGCTCATTACATGCCTGGGTTAAAGCCATTGATACGGCATGCAATGTAGTCAGCATTTAAGTAAACAATGATTAATCAGATAAGAACCAAAACATTTTATGACTGAAAATAGTTCATTCATATTTATAATCCAATTCATGTCACATTGTGAGATCATATGAATAGAATAGTATTCTTAAAAATCTTATTAGAAATATCCAGCACAAAAAACATCACCATCTCCATGGTTATTTGTAGTGTTAGTGTTGGTGTAATCCAAAGGGGTCATATTGAACCATTTTCAGCAGAATACAATATAGTTAACTGATGTTAAATATATATACTCATCTAATGTTAGCCAAGTTGACCACGCACTATATGGGGAAAAGCATTTCGACACCTGACCATCACACCCGTACTGTACGTGCTTCTTCCCCAAACTGTTGCCACAAAGTTGGAAGCACACAATTGTACACAATGTGTTTGTATGCAGTAGCATTAGAATTTCCCTGCACTGGAACTAAGGGGCCAAAACATGTTTCAGTATGACAATACCCCTGTACACAAAACGAGCTCCATGAAGACATGGTGTGCCTGCACGAAGCCCTGACCTCAACCAACCCCCCCCCCCCCCCCCCCAAGACCTCCTCCTCACCCAGCATCAGTGCCTAACCTCACGAATGCCCTTGTAGCCAAATGATCACAATTCCCCACTGCCACGCTCCAAAATCTAGTGGAAAGCCTATCCAGAAGAGTGGAGGTTATTATAACAGCAAAGCAGGAACTAAATCTGGAATGGGACGTTCAAAAAGCCGATAGTGGTGTTTTGCAGGTGTATTTCATTTTACATTTATGAACACAAAACATTCTGTACTTACCTGGACAGAATGCAAGGACTCCAAGTGAGTTCGATCGTGAAACATATGAAGTAGTGGAAAGGGGTGGTAGTTAATATCGAAGAGTTCTAAACACCGTGCAAATCATTTCATATTTATATGTCGATCTACTGTTTTTATTGGGGAGGAAAATGCTACCCTATTTTCTTTTTTTTTCCGCATATATTTTTCAGTGTACTAGCATACTCCAGTGTTAAATTGTGGAGCTGCATAGAGGTTGCCAGGTCTGGTAATATAGTCAGTGGAAAAACATCAGTGGAACATACTGTGTAGAGATGAGTAAGTCATTATATCACACAAGCTTATGTTACTATGAACAGTACATTTGCTTAAAGTGTTACTGGAATAGGTCATCTGTTTTTAAAGCTTGTATACTGAACCTGTGAAATATTGCGAGGATGTAATAGCCTAAGGTGTTTTAGCATCATTCATGAAAATTTTACATGCTTGAAGACTGATGAAGGTTATACATGCTTGGAGACACGAGTAAAACATTCTGATGCGTGCAATTACTCCCTGCAGCAGCTGAGTATATACTGCTAATGAATCGAGTCTGTCAGTTATTTAGCTGCTGTTCTGTAGCAATCTGAGCCGAGAAATAGTTTGATAGCTCGATAGCAGAAGATTTGCTAACTAGTAAAGAAATCTCTGACGGGTCATGTATAGAATCACTTTCTCTTTTTATCAGCTTGAGATAAATTTTCTAAAACAAGCTGTTCATTTGAATCCAGAATAGTCAGAGGAAACTCTGCTATCTAGGTTGCTCTTGGCCTGTAGCAGAGATTCCATGCAAGTCAATGAATATTTCATTAGCACACACAATGCATCTGTCTCTCCTAAAGCAAGAAAGCTTAGTTTGGCTTTTGCCTGAGCTGCGCAAATGAAAGATTTACGTTTCCTGTGTAGTAAATTGTACTTCCTTGTCCTTAGCGCATACATATAATGTAGCACATCGTCCATTGTTTGGATGCAGCACAGATGGTCAATGAAACCAAAACTGACCACACCATTTATAAGACATTTTAAATGAAATTAAGAGAATATGTGTGTGTGTGTATATATATATATATATATATATATATATATATATATATATATATATATATATATATATATATATACACACTCACTGCCACTTTGTTAGGAACACCATATTAATATTGGGTAGGACCCCACTTTGCTCTCAGACCAGCCTCAATTCTTCATGGAATGGATTCCACAAGATGCCACAAGAAACATTCCTTTAACATTCTGGTACATACTCACTTGATTGCCTCACATAATTGCTGCAGATTTGTCCGCTGTTCATTCATGCTATGAATCCCCATTGTACCACATCCCAAAGCTATTGGATTCAGATCTGAGGACTGTGGAGGCCATTGATGTACACTGATCACATTGTCATAATTATGGAACCAGTTTGAGATGACTTTGTGGTATGGCACATCATCATACCTGAAGTATTTCTCACTGTCCTTGTAATCTAAGCTACAATTTTCTTCCTTTTTCCAATGTTACACAATTTTTGGTGGGACTACTTAACGATTGTCTGTCATTCTTAACACTAAAATTGACGTCTGCTCTGGTATACAAAGTTTGGGTTGCCTTTGGATTTATCTTGGTACAACACGAGGAAATTAGATATTCTGGCCTTTTCATCCTTAATAGATAGATACTGTTTGTTGCTTCTTTGAAAATCCTCTAAACCACCAACTGTGTCTAATCTCAAGACACCATGTCTGAAGAATTTGCCGGTAGATGGCTATATTTTATCTCTACAGTCTCTACCCCCTGATTGAACCCTTTTTTTTTTTTTTTTTCAAAATTAATATGCAAACTGTGGTGTGAAGGGGGATGCGGAACTGCTGTATTAGCAGTGTGTTATTTTTTTCTCTTTACGTTATCAACTAAGTTCTTTTAATTTTATATACTGGTAGAAAATGTAAATTACTTGCACTGAATATGCATTAATTGCACTGAATATAAATACTTTTCCTAATTTAAAAAAAATGAAACAAAAAAAGAATTTGGTCATGTGAGTGGCTTTCCCAGACCGCCACCAGGAGTTGATTGAGTCAGTATCTCTCTGAAGATGCTAAATAGACCTGCACTTTTTTCCTCAGGTGTTTGTGAGAGGACTACATGCTGTCAGTGATTGGGAATAATCACAAGGCCCCACAGCCACACTGTGTAACCAAGCATGTGATTCATATTCATACACAGGTTATTCGCCTCTTGAGAAACACTGTGCACCATAATAGTGTGAGTGTTTAAACTGCAAGAGTTTCAGGGGGGGGGTTTCCTCAGAAAAAGTGTGTTAATGCCGCAGAACCTCTGACCCTGGTCTTTTGTGCGTTCTGTAGGTAGTACTACAAATCATTTCTTGTGATTTTTTTTTTTAATATATATTTTTGATGTGGTTTGAGGTACAGGGTGATGCCCTTGTCAAGACAGTCTTCAGAGAGTCTTCTTCCTCTTCTTCTTCTTCCTCTCTCTCTCTCTATCGCTCTCACTCTCTCTCCTGAAGTTCTTCCTGTGTTTGTGTGAAAACCTATGCGAATGGCTGTATTAGGCAGGTCATACTATTTATTTCGCATACCTTCACTTTTCTGGTTATGGCTTGTGGCTAGCTGGATATAAGGTGGGTGTAAAATACAGGGAGGCAGGACCTAAACTCAGCGTATGTGTTATGAATCGTAATCAGTGTCCATAGCACAGGTTAGAATACAGGCAGGAAGAGTTAAACTGGAATTGGCCCTAATTAAAAAACAAAGGGAAA
The DNA here is from genome assembly GCF_001660625.3 of Ictalurus punctatus. Taxonomy (NCBI): domain Eukaryota; kingdom Metazoa; phylum Chordata; class Actinopteri; order Siluriformes; family Ictaluridae; genus Ictalurus; species Ictalurus punctatus. Next base: position 15,481,550 of record NC_030436.2, read on the forward strand.
AGGTAAAGGTCAAAACCAGGAAGATATGCAGAACTTGGAAAACCAGGCTAGGAAACGCACATCATCATCCTACTGAACAAAGCAAAGAAACACTCAGGTCCATAAGTATTTGGACATGGATGCAATTTTATTAACTTCGAGTCTGTTCGCCAACACAATGGGTTTGAAATTAAACAATCAAGATGTGATTGAAGTGTAGACTTTCAGTTTTAATTCAAGCGGTTTAACAGAAATACTGTATTGATATCGTTTAGGAATTACAGCCATTTTTACAGAGTCCTTCCATTTTTACAGGCTCAAAAGTAATTGGACAAACTAACAATCATGACGCTTAAGATTATTTTTAGTACTTGGATTCAAATCTTTTGCAATCAATGATGTCTGGAACCCATGGACATCAGCAAATCCTGAGTTTCATCCTTAGAGATGCTTTGCCAGGCTTTTACTATGGACATGAGTGTACATAGACAAATTATTACATGAGCTAACCCAGAACAGGTGCACACACTGGAGGAAATAAGCAATGACGGGACTAAAATAGAAACCAGAACACGAGCACATGGCTTTAGTTGCATTGGGAACCACGACGAGAAAAGTGATAAGTATGATGTTGCATGATTTTTATTTTAAGAAAAAGTTTTTTCTTTTGATTTTTTTTTTGTTTGTTTGACTCACTGCCAAGATTTTCTTCCAAACAGACAAAGCTGTCAAATTCTGTCATACCGTTCTGAGTGCTTTTTTCAGCAATGAAGACCAAATGTTCCAGCTTTGTAACACTCAGAAGGCCATCTGCTGTTTTATAACTCAATGCCATAAGTATTCATAATTCCTCAGCATTTTTATAGACATTTTTTCCTCCTCACAGTTCTCTCTGTCCGTTTATTCTGTTTAGTGAAGTTCGAGGCTTGTCATACGAACGAGCGGATCAGCTTCGAGAGCAGCGACCCCAAATTCGGCGTCCGTCCGGACGGCTCTGTGTACGCCGAGCGAGACTTGATGCACATGTCCGAGCCTGTACAGTTCGTGGTGACGGCTCAGGGAAGCAAAGACATGCCGAGCTGGAAGACGATTATTAAACTGGTAATCACCAGACACCCACGTCCTCCCCTCATAAACCAGGTGAGACTCAAGCTTAGCTCTGCAAGGGGAAAAAAAAACGCTAGTTCTATCTTGGAGATGAATCAAAGTAGAAAATAAATGAAAATTACAATCTGTATCATCCTCATCTCTTCATCCACATGGAATCTCTTGAGCATTAAATTCCAATACAGAGCCCTCATATTTAATTGCATATTACATTACAGAACATTGCCTGAGGAAAAAAATGAGGGGGAAAAAATCGCCTAACATTTATATTTGAAGTCTGTAGGCGTTTAAAAAAAAAAAAAGGTAGTAATATATGTGATGTGGGCGTCTCGCCTATAGCTCTGGTGTTTTTTGGGGGGTTTTTTAATCAGAGGGGAAGTGCTTTTGCGTTAAGGAATCACGGGGTCAGGATTAAAGTTCTCACCAGCACTGCACATGGCAATTATAAAGTGCATGGAATAATTGACACTGATTAAGTTAATCTTTTCAACCAGGTAATGTGTTTGTGCCTCCTGCAGGATTCGACACTACAGCAATAATTAATTGTGCTCTAGCAATCATCAATTTGAAAAACCAACTGGTTATCAGTTGATTCTCTCAGTTGCAATGGATTTGTTTGATTTCCTCTCTCTCACTCTCTCTCTCTCACACACACACACACGTACACATACATCTGATCATTCACTCTCCTGGAAAGGCATTCTAATTTGAACGGAGAGCTTTTAGCATACGTTTAACTCTGGGCGAAACACCAAATGGCATAATCTAATTTTATTATGTAAATGTGCAAATTCAATCTCCTGACAATAGTCACTCCTAGACACATTTGCTCATGCTTATCTGAGCAAATCCACTGGAATGCAGATACTGATTTGCAGCCATAACGTATGTGTAATCAGACCATATTTCATCACGACTGCTCTTTGACAATGGCTTTACATCTGGCATTTTCATCTTCATGTCATTCCTTCCATTTCTAATCCAACTCCTGGACCCAGCTGAGACATCTGTCACGTTATTAACTAAGGGCTGTATTCAAGGTGGAGTTGGGAGGTGTAGTGAGGACTTAATACAAAAGCCCTACCGAAACTGTATTCAGACCTCAGATGTAACGGCAGATGCCCGATATTACATAACGTAAATATTTCAATTCTACACCTATTTAATGTGTATTCTTTCCCTATCTGTTTTTTGTGTAACTGAGCTGTTGTAACGAGGGAATTTCCCCAGTATGGGATCAATAAATGTTATCTTATCTTATCTTATCTTATGATCTCATTTCAGTGATTTGAAAAGAGTCCATACTATTAGTCCACAAGAACACTTTGTTTTCACACAGAGGACATATGAGGAGACGGCATCTTAATTAGAGACACTGCTTAACATAAAAAGAAAAAGAAAACATTTTTTTTTAATGATTAAAATGATGACAGCTCTGTCAGATTATCCTTAAAACAGTCTGCAAATTTCCTTTGCAGGAAAGCACTTCAAATGAACAACGACTGTGGCATTATTTTATGTATTCAACAACTCAAATCAGGGAATTGAAAGCATGACAAAATGTTCTACATCCCATGCAGGCGTTGTGTTTTCATTACCTCGAATTAGTATGTTGTGTTTTCATTAGTGCACAATGAACTGTCGGTGCACAATAGAAAAAACGAAAAGAAAAGAGAAATGATGTGCTGGATCAAGTGCTATTGTATAAAAACAACTAGGACTATTAACGGTGGCTTAGTGGTTAGCACGTTCGCCTCACACCGTCAGGGTCGGGGTTCAATTCCCGCGGCTCTGTGTGTGCGGAGTTTGCATGTTCTTGCTTGTGTTGCGGGGGTTTCCTCCCCCAGTCCAAAGACATGCATGGTAGGCTGATTGGCGTGTCCGTAGTGTATGAATGGGTGTGTGAATGTGTATGTGATTGTGGGATAGGCTCCAGGTTCCCCGTGACCCTGAAAAGGAGTAAGCGGTTGAGGATGGATGGATGGATAAATTCCTTTTAGATATTTATTTTTTAGATGTACAGTACTGTGCAAAAGTTTTAGGCACATGCAAAGAAAAGAATTGCTGTAGAGCAAAAAAGGTGCCTTCAAAATAATTAAATTGCATGTTTTTTTTGTTGTTCTTTAAAAAAAAATACTGTCAAGAGAAATAAACAGTAGTAAATGAAACAAAGTCTGTATTTGGTGTGACAAAAAAATAAATAACTAAAAAATAGCAGTCTCCGGTACAATTAGTGTAGTTTTATAAGGAAATGAGCTGTAAGTTTTATTGAGCATCTTGTTGAACCAGTCACGGGTCTTGTGGAGACTTTGACTGTCGCACTTGCTTCTTTGTGATTTTTGTCTAAAAAGTGTCTCTTACCACTTAATATGCTGCTTTCTTTACTGATACACAAACCTTTTTCGGTAACATTTAATTTTGTGCTGGAAAACTGTTTGGGAATCTAAAATGTTGTTTTGGACTGAGTCAATAATGTAGAAGTCCTAAAATAAAAAATCTATAATAAAGTTTGTACTAAATTTTTTTTTTTTAAAATAGGGTGCCTAAAACTTTTGCACAGTACTGTGTGTGTGTGTGTGTATGCATGTATGTATGTGTATGTGTGTATATATATATATATATATATATATATATATATATATATATATATATATATATATATATCACTGTCTTTTATCTATCTATTTATTTATTTTATTTATCTCTTGCTTGTTTCATCATGTTACATTTGACAGCAAATGAAGGAAAATGCAGTCTGCAAGAGATCTCATTGTTGATGTCTAATATTCGTGGTCATCTGTTCTATAGTAACTCCTGGTGCAAAGTCAAAAAGTGTTTTTTTTTTTCCTTCTTGCTTGAGGATGATAGGTCGCAGCTGCACTAGTTATTATAAATTTGATTCCTCTTTTGAACCCTAACGCACATCTGCGTTGGTGTGTACCTGGTTTATGCAAACGCCCTTCCCATTGGCACTGGGACTGTTCCTGCATCCAAAGTGACCCAGAAATGGCAAACTGCAAGAAAGGACTAAGGTTTCTCCGGGGAGGAGGACATGTGCTCCTCTCGCCGTGTCCCTAACCCCTCACATGTCCCTGCCTTCTGTGCAGCCATTTAGAGAAGCCTTTCTATGCCAGGCTGCTGAAGGGCATCTACACACACATGCCTAAGCACACACCCAAACAAATGTCCTAAATGGGCTTTGGGATTAGAGCAAGATAATCAGTGTATAAGGCAGCGCTCCCTAACACAAATTGTTTTCTAGGATGAATTGTTGGTCTCATGATAATATTAGCTAATACGATCTGCTGATTAGATATTCACTCTGAGGCCTGATTTAGAGTGCAGTGTGGAATCTTTATAGCTCACAGTACACTTTTTTATTTTTTATTTTTTTTTACAAGCCTTAAAAGTTGATGCCCTGGCCAAGATAAAGCGGTTTCTGTTAGTTATTGAAAGAGTAGAAAGTTCATTACATACACCAAAATTAAAGTGCTTCTTTAATATGGTTACTTCAAAACATCATCTTTAACTGTTTTCCGTGTACATTCATACACACAACAGTAGTCACACTACACTCCTATGCATATTGGATTGTACCCCTGCTCACACTACGTATAGTAATGTCTACCCACTTTTCTGTCAAACTTTGGCTGGTAAGTCACATCGAACATGACGCCCATTGCTAAAATGCATGTGCAGATTTTGCAACACACCTGAGCTCATCTTATTTTGTCAAGAAAGCACAAGAAACTGCTGCTAAATGGTAGGTGTGTTTACAGAAGCTTCAAATTTTTTTTTCCGTTTAGGCAGCGCAATCTGTCGAGAAGGAGAGTCTGCCATGGACAGAATCTCAGAGTTCTAGCATACTGTATTAGAAATAAAGTATGAAATATTATAGAATGAAAAAGTCTTGTCTTTTTCATCTTTCATGCGAGAAATCGAAGGCAGCTTATGACAAGAAAGAAAATAAAAAGAAAAGAAGAAAGGAAGTTGGCCGAGGCATGTGGGAACAGCCTCGCTGTGGGATTTCAGTGCTGCCTTGTGTTCACTAGATATTAGTCTGTTGCCTTTTGAACTGAAATGGATCAACCACTGTGACTGTGTTTCTCTTCAGCATCTCTCATCCATCTCAAAGTAAGTCTCTTACACTGTGCTTCTATTGCTTGCACTTTATTTATGTATGTGTTTATTTATTTATTTTTCAAAGATTAAAGTGCAACTAAAAGGCAATGCTGAGCAAATAGAATAAAAAGAAGGAAAATATGGTGGCATGGTTGCACAGTGGGTAGCGTCGCAGCCTAACAGCTTCAGAGTTTGTGCAGAGTTTCACATGTCCTCTCCGTGTCTGTTTCTTCCGGGTTCTCAGGTTTTCTCCCACCGTCCAAAATCCCAAAAACATGACAGTAGTTGCATTGGCGACACTAAATTGCCTCTAGGTGTTAATGAGTTTGTGAGTCTGTGCACGGTGCCCTACGATCAACCGACTGTTGATTTACTCGTGTTTTTAACACGCGGCTCCTGCGGCGTTTATGCCTCATCGATCGTTGCAACAAATCTCTACAAATTTACAAAGTTTGGTAATCTCTAATTGAACTAGCAAGAAATGTTTATGGTCCTGGTATAAATACTCATGGTTGTAAGTGTCCCTATTCACATGTTTTGTCAAATGAAATCTACTTAACGTGGTACTCTTGTACAGTACAGTTGTCTTAGTCATTTATTACTGTTTGGTGTGAGTAGGCATAACAGTTTAAAATGAAATAAGTGAAAGTGTCAAGTAGGACACCTTATTTTCAAAGAAATGTTTTTTCTTCACAGCTCTTACAATGTTTCTACCATCAAATGCTGTTGTTTTCTTTGGCTGACCTGTTCCATGTCTGGTTGTTAGTTGTATTGGCTATGCCCAAAGCTTGTGCAATGGCTCTGAGAGATTTTCTCTCTTTTCTCAGCTACAAAAATGGTTTGCTTTTGTCACATAGACAGCTCTCTGTTCTTGTTATTGGTTTATCTTTTATAACAACAAATGCCGTCTTCATAGTTCTGTAAACAATCAGTTTAACAGGGCACACCTGGGCAGCAAGAAACACCCATCAGTCGCATGTTCCAATACTTTTGATCACTCGAAAAAACAGGTAGGTTCAAACAAAAGGTGCCATGTTCTGAGTTGTTTAACACATCTAGATTTATATTTCTGAGGAAATGAACTCTGAAATTCTGATCACTGTAGACCCAGAGCCATTTAAAATAGCTTTGTAATGCTTCCGAGATTTTTTTTTTCCGAATTCCATTTCTGGAATTTATTTCAACTTTGGCATAGTCTGTTACTGGGTAAGACCTTTTAAGCAACTTCGTGCTGTTGAAAAAGTGTTGATTTGTTTGAACAGGGTTCGCAGTAATCAGGTTGTGTCTAGTCCAGATGAACTCAGGGGGCAAATACATTTTCACACAGTCCCAGTTGGTATTGGATAGCGTTTTTGCTTCAATAACTGAGATGTACACAAAAATCAGAGGTCACATAATTAGTTAAATGGAGTGGACCTGTATGCATTTAAGTTGTCAAATGATTTCAATATAAATACACCTACCCCTTGAAGGCCTCAGAGTTTTTTAGAGAACATGCCTAAATACACAATCCACGGCAACATTCTGGAAAAATACCAATCAATGTTTAGGTTTAAACAAAATCACAAAATTGAACATCCCACAGAGCACCACTAAATCCACTATTAAAAAAGGAAAGACTACGCACCACTGTGATTCTGCCTAGAGGCGGCCCACCAAAAGTCAGTGAACTGGTAAGGAAAGACCCAATAGGCAAGTATTATGGACTACTTTGTGTCACTGCCCCACCTCTGACTCTCGAAGCCACTCCCCCACCTTCTCCAGATACACACCAATGATTGGATGAATTTTCACATGAGGCACAAACTTATCTCAGACTAATATTTAATAAGCATTTTCCAAATTATATGAAAGCTCCTGGTTGTATTGAATGTGACATAATTTTTCGTGAGGAACAATAACCACCAGATGTCTTCAGCAGAGCTGTGGGCCTACTGATGACCAGATGGTCATCTCCTCAACTGTTAGAGATGGAATACAGCTGGTTGGCCTGTTTCTTCTGGAGCTCAGGGCAACCGAGGCAGCTAATTCACACTCACTGAATCTGTCTGTGTCTATGTGCCAATCTATATGGAGTACGCCTACATACCCCCGACCATCTGTGGCATACAGCACATCAGGCTTGTTCTGGTTTACTTTTCTGCTGCTTCCTTTGGAACAATCGCAGTGTTTGTCTGCCTGCCAGCAGAATAAATCTTTTTATTAGGAATTCTGCTGGAAGTCAGTTTCCAGTACTGTTCCTGCCATTCTTATGAGATATTAGCCCATTCTCTGAACAAAATTTTGGCAAGGTGCATGCTGAAATGTAGGAAAGAGCCAGATTGAGACATAATTGGATGAACAGAGTGTGTCCCTATTTTTCTGTTGTTACATCTGACACAGCCGAGAGAGAGAGAGATGGACAAGAAGACTGCTTTGTGTTAATGAACTACATAAAAGTAATGTATAAGAGTGAGTACATTTTAATATAAACTTGTGAATTGAAATACAGCTGGCACTACTGACCGAGCTGCTGTTATTAAAAATGAATCAACACCTTCTAACCAACCAGGTTGAGGATTTAACAACACCGTGGTGTAAAGTGACATTAAAACGTGCTTATAATGCGGTTTCTATAAACAGTTGACACGAATTCTAGAAATAATAGCAGTGCTGTTGAATTCTCAAATCTGATTGGTCAGAAGGTGTTGCTTAATTTTCTGTCACAGCAAGGCAGTAGTTCCTGCTGAAAGGCAAATCACAGATTTACATTCATTCAAATATGTTATTGTTTCTATAGTAACAACCGGACTTATGGTATGTTGGACAGTCCACATAATGTAATTTTGATAGCAAATAGATTTTTAAAAATGTGTTGATATTTAGCAAAGAAAAATGTATGATCGTTGCTGTGGTAAGCTTTGTATAAATTTATAGTAATTTTATTTAATATTATGAAAGGCATCTGCAATGTCAGTACATTTACCACCACAAAAAAACGATGGAGGATGTTACATTTCTCTGTAATACAGCATGAGAAGCTGTATTTTTGTCTTACTAACTTCAAGATACGAGAAATAGAGAGGCCGGAGAGGGAGCGAGTGTTCAAAGCAGCTATAAACTAGGTGCTATCAGGAACTAACTTGTTTTGCAAATGTTCCAAACCATTAAATTTGACTATAAATGGATAAAAAGTTCAGCATCAAGCATTAAACATTGTAATCATTGACAAAATGCTGTGGTATAAGAAAAACACTAGTAATGCTTCATACCACCCCCTCGTCAATCATTTTCCTAAAACAGTGCATCCTGAAGTGTAACCCTAGGAATGGATTATGGCAGGTGGCACTCCCAGGTCACAGCTCTCAAGTCCAGGGTATAATCCTAAACTAAGATTATAGTGGATTCGGACTCCGGATCCACTGTGACCCTAACCAGGATAAAGTGGTTACTGAAGAGGAATGAAGATGAATGAAGGATTTGGGATCTGAGAAGCCTCCAGAGATGAAAGCTTCCCAGGGAAGAAAAGATTTTATTTTTAGAGTCAATCTTAGTCAAGAACTAAACACAGCTTTAAAACTTTATTCTAGTGCAGAATGTCAAGACTAATGTCCTAACACTGCCAATAAACTTTAGCACTAACTCTCCTTCAATCTAAAAAAAAAAAAAAGTAACCTATTTAGCACTATTATTTGACTTGCAGCCTGCAGTCCACAGCTCTCTTTCTCTGTGAAACAGCTCCTTCTTCTTCTATCTCCATCTCATCAGCAGGAGTTATGAGTAAAAAGTGGATGAGCCTGGGTGAAGTGGAAGAGATCAGCCCTTCATCATCCCTTGTTGCCTGTCTTTCTTTCTCCATCCCATCCTCTCCTGCAATCATCCCCATTTCATCTCCTGAGCCAGCTTACCAGCCCCTGCAGTCTTATTCAGCACACTGTGAAGCATTGAAATAAAAAAGTGCAGGAGAACACAATATTTGCTCAGTTTTAGCTTATATTTGTCATTCCCATTTACTTTGTCTAGACCCTGGCATACTTATAATTAAAATATAGGTATCATTAAGTAAATAAATAATAAAAAAAACATCATTAAAACCAAATCTCACACAAAAGTGACAACAAAAAAATTACATAGTGATATGACGATTGTCAGAATTGGTAACATGAAGCAAAATATTACTACTAATAATAATTTATGAGCCTTATGTATAGCTAAAAACTAATAATTAATTGTTCAGTCATGTTAGCTGCTTATCCCGATATTTGTGAGCAAGGAATTTTATATATTAGACTTCCACAAAGAAGGTTGTTTAAGAAGGATGTTTTAAATTAAGATTGAAATCAAATGAAACACTCACAATAATTTATGATGTACCTCTCAGGCTGAAAATTAGCCAAACGTATGTGGAATTAAATTTGTGCCTAAAGTATTGAACATAACTTTTCAAGACACGAACAAAAATATACAATGAGAAAGCAGAAAGACATTCTGAATCCGAAAACATCATCATCAAAGTTTCAGAGTTTTCGTTCACCATTCTTGCACAAATCTCATGCATGGGCGGGGCTTAACAGTGATTTACTCTCATTGGCTAGTGAGATTTGGATCATCAGCTCAAGTGTCCAGCTGAGGAGGATGACGCTGCTGCTCTGTGCTGCACTGAGATGCTCATCTAGAAAAAAATAAAAAATAGTCCTGTGAGGCTACCCAAACCTCTAATCTTAATTATGAACTAATATACTGACTATGTAAGTAAGCAATTGCCACTACAAAGTACAAATACTATAACTATAGCGAGAAGCGCATCCAGAACGCTCTCCAAAATTCACGACACAGAAGTCTCTACTTCCTGGTCAGGGAGCTGTCAATCCAAATCTCACTAGCCAATGAGAGTTAATCACTGAGAGTAAAGCCCCGCCCACACGAGAGGTGCGCACCAGAATGGCGAAAGTAAACTTGTGGAGCATAAATGAAATTCATTCATCAACCATGAGTAGCGAAAACGAAGCTTAGAAAACCGTTAACAAAGAACGCTGTTTATTTGAAGACCGTGTTAAAGTTTTGCCACCGAGTTCACAGTATTCAGTTTCAGATTGTTTTTCTTCTCTCTTCCTTTTCTTTGTATATTTTTGTCTGTTTCTTGAAAAGTTACGCTTTACTACGCAATACTTTTGGCCCAAATTTAATTCCGTAAACATATTGTATATTTCTGTAAGCTGTATCCACATAGATATTTCTTTTTGTGTATAAAACCATCGATTGACACTTTCAATTTCATTTTCTATTTTCTATTATGGCAATGTGAATTATAGTCTTATTTATGAGTTTATTACTTTGCTACCACATCATCCAATTACTGTTCATGCTTATCTATGAAACACTTATCCATAGCAACAGGGCCTATGTAGTGACTCATTCTCTGGCTCAATCTGACGAATAACCTGGTGTAATACAAAACAGCTGCAGCAAACACTAACAGTTATCAGCTTCACAACCAGGCTCTAAAACAGGGTCCATGTGACTGGTCACCTCAGCATGGCTTTTGAACCTATAACGAGTGGGTTACCAACAGCCATGGTATTTTCCTGACACTTTTATTAAGCTGACATTTTGTCATTTTGGTTCAACATTCTGAATGAATTGTTCTGACATATGTGCTGGCTAGCAGACGCCGGACTGTGATTTGTCATGCTGATTGAACCTTTGAGTGGGAACCCCACTGCTGGCTTGATCATCTCTCGCTTGGACACAGGTGTTCTCATGGCAAGCATGAATTTTTTGTATGAAGCATGATGTTTTGTAGCCTTGACAAGGGACACAGTTAAAAATGACAACATGGGCAATGAGACTGTTGTGGAAGGAATATATATATATATATATATATATATATATATATATATATATATATATATATATATATATATATTTTTTTTTTTTTCCTTGGGTATCTGGTTTCTTGGGGTTCTATAGTGCCCAGACTGACACTCTTGCTTGTTATTGATGTTTCATTTTGATTAAGGTTCCAGTTTTTATAACTGTCTTTCTAATTTAGATCCAGTCAGTTCCTAATGTAGTTTCTCTTGTATTGCCATGTTAGAAGTCTCACAGGTTGTGCTGCTTGCAGTAAATCAAATCGGGCCTCACTTATCGGTCTTTTAATGAGTTTGTGTGTCAATGTTTTTGTAGGGTGAATCAAACAAAAAATTCCTATCACATTTTCAGTAATGCTGATTTTCTTCATATATGCATGTTTATGTTGTAAATTCCAATCGCCTCTACATTACCAAGCATGTTCATAGCACAGCTGATTTGAATTTAGTGAAAACCGCAAAACTCCATAAAAGCCAAAGCTCTAGAGATCTGAGAACAACAAAATAAGACTAAACAGTGAAAGAGCAACTCCTAAGTATGACATGCGCTAAATCTTCCAGTAATGCAGCTCAGCCATTGCAGGTTATTGACTACTACATAGGCTGCCATTTCTTTTCATCTTGATTGGCTAGTCGTATTTGTCTTAATTAATGGATTATGGATTTATTTATGGATCTGTATATAAATCTATATAAACTCATGCCATTTTCAGGCTAAGTATAAATCAACATTCACAATAATGAGTCTCCTTATAAATAAATTTGTAGGAGCTCTTGTACGATACAAAAGGTTTTAGTGGAAAAGCTTTTCGTATTGTTTTCACAGATTGTTGACCAGGCCAATTCACAGGCCCATCACAACCGCTACCACAATCTGAGTCAACTCCAGGGAGGATTTTCCACCAATGGTCTCCACTGGCAAAAGCGAGACTGGATCATTCCACCCATCAGTGCACCTGAAAACTCCAGGAGAGCCTTTCCACTATTTCTTGCCAGGGTGAGTGAACGTTAGCACTGTCACCTTTTGTTCTATAAGCAGCATTTTATATTCAGTGCCTTCCTGAGTGGGTTCAGCGCAAACCTTTGATGATGCTCATGTTAATGTTTTTGTGTTCTTGTACCGAATATTTTATCATCTTTCACTCGATTGTCAGAACATTTTCCGAGAAACTGCTTATTTGTTCATGAGTCACAGCCCTTAGAGAAAAATCACATACATTTTCATGTAACATGTTATGCCCTGAAATTGCACAACACATTATGCGAATAATATCTGATTCATCTGACGTGAAAAATTAACATGTACAAATAAATTAATCATGTGGGGAAAAAAGTAATCATGTATAAAATCACTTGTGGAAGTAAAAGAATTGTGTAAAAAAAAAGAAAAAGAAAAGTTGCGTGTTTAAAGAAAATCACTTGGAAATAAATTAATCTTGAAAAAAATACCTTCAAAATAAATGAATGGTGAATAATCGCATGAAAATAAATGAATCATGTAAAAAGTGGAACTTGGAACTAAATGAATGATGAAAAAATGATCATGTGAAAAATGAGTGAGGTGGGGAAAAACTGAATCATTATCATTAACTGAAAAATTATCACGTGAAAATAAATTCATCGTAAAAAAAAAAAAAATCTCAAATTAAAATAAGTGAATCCTGTGCGGGGTCACGTGAATAAAAATGAATCAATGAGGAAAAAACAATCGTGTAAAAGAATTAGATGTGAAAAACAAATTGCAAAAAAAGAATTATTAGAAATCGTCTGGAAAAATAATCACGTGAAAATAAATCGTGTAAAAACAATTACGAAAATTAACGCATCGCAACAATGAATTATGTGATAATAATTCATGTGAACAATGAATTATGAGAATCAAATCCTGTGGAAGAAAGAATCATGTGAAAATAAATTGTGTAAATACGTAGAGCAAAAACCAAATATGAACGAATCATGTGGAAAAAAAATCACGTGAACAAAATTAAAAACACGTACTACATGTGAGAAATACGTGTGTAGAATCTAAAAGGCAAAAATCTCATGTGGTGTGTGTGTGTGACTTTTCTGTAACTCAAACTGCTTGAGTAAATATTAAATAGTATTCAATATTTAACGAGTGAAACAAAGCCCGTGTTTTTACTTGTGAGTGTAAATCCACATGTCTTGCCTCTGAATGATCAATGATGAATGATCAGAACTGTAACTCTTGAGCCTCCATGGGAAAGACTCGCACTTCGGGACCCTCGAGTCCGTCCTTTTTCTGAAGTCTACACAACAGAAAGGTTTCACTGAAGAACATACTCACGAGCCTCTGTCCAGGTAAAGAAAGAATTGATTGGTGAAGGCATTCGACAGGGTATATGGCCTCGTCATTCTGCTGCTCTGACAGCGATTTGTCTTGGTTTACTTGATAATGGGAAGAAGAATGAGGGCAGTTTGGATGGTTTATGATCTATGCAAATATTATGTTATATGTCTTCTACACTGGAAGTGTCGTCTTTCTGGATATCTCGATGATTTTCCAGGTATATTGCTCCTAGATTTATGTCCAGAAGTCAGCAGGGATTTTACCAGCCCGCACGTCAGTAAAACATCAGGACAGGAACAAAACTGAACAAAAACCGCGTGCACACACACACACACACACACACACACACACACACATTATCCACAAGGTCAGAGAGTGTTATCTATGCATGTGAAAACTCAGGTCTGTCTTATCTTTCATTCAGCCCCCTCAGGATGAGCTGAGTTTTCTGAGCACAGTCCTTATCCTCACCTACTCTGTTGTGTCTGTGTACTTCTCTGATTACACATGGGGATTACAGCAATCTCTTTTCTTACACACACACACACACACACACACACACACAAACACAGACCAAGCCCAACAAGGCAGATTAATAAGGAAAACTCGAACCACCCACAACTATAAACTTTGCAAGCGTGGAAAGCAGCTTGGAATTAGTTGGAGAAGTGTTCTGATAACCTCATCCCCTCCTTTGCGGTTTAAGACATTTGGACTTAGCAGACCTCCCTCTGTGGGTGTTTACTGGTAGCAGTTCTCTAAGACACAGTTGTCAGTTGCTATTTTTCAGCCCTGAGAAAGGGTTACATCCGTGCACCCAGCCAGGAGAACCAAACTCCTTCAAGCACACAATATTTTATTTTTTACTTTTTTGTTTTGTTTTGTTTTGTTTTGGGGGGGTCTATCAGGACAAAGTTGAGAGCTGCGACTACTATAACAAAAATAATGCAAGTATGCAAAGTAGCATATACAGTATAGGAAAAATAAATACCATACACTGTCATATATAGAAGATAATTATTATAATGTGAGGAACGATATCAAGTTCCATGTCAGTATGAATTACCATGAGAGAACCATGAGAGAAGGGTAGGGTGAAGGTAAACCCAGATTATAAAGCACTGCTGAAGCAATCACTCTCCTTTATTAGCAGTGGCAATATATAGTAATGAAATTCATTATACATTTATTCATGTTCTTATACAGGGTGAATTATTAGTGAGGCAGAGTACTATCTAAACATCCAGTTGTGTGTGTGTGTGTGTGTGTGTGTGTGTGTATATACATATATAAAGATTAGATTGGGTTCAGCTTTGTCATTGAGCAGAGCACATGTAGAAAGCCTATGAAATGCAGTTAGCATCTAACCAGAAGTGCCAAACAGTAAGTCGCATTAGGTATAAAGTGCAAAGAGACAATGAGGTGCAAATGATATGTGCGAATGGCATATTATCAACGGTGCAATTGTATTAATTTGCACTTTATTGCCACCCTACCTCATTGGTGTAATGAATAGCAGTGCTTATGGATAATAATAATAATAATAATAATAATAATAATAATGATAATAATAATGATAATAATAGTGTATAGCTGAGTGTTAGAGGGTTATAGGTCTTGTTTAGTGTTTCTCTGTCACAATTGCACACTCTCACACTCATTCGCACACTATGGACAATTTGGTAATGCCATTCGGCCTGCAACGGATATCTTTGGTCTGGATGAGAAAACCAGAGTACCCAGAGGAAACCCCGCAGGAATCTAAGGCAGGAATCAAACCCCCAACCACAGAGGTTGTTTTTGGAACTGGAAATGTTTACATATAAAGAAACTTGACTGTTTTTTTTCCTTTGTTAGGATTGATTTTTATTATATTTATACTTTATTATATTTACTATCTAAGGGATTTTTTTTTCACTGAAAGTGTTTAAGTAAAAAAAAAATTAATTAAATAACCCTTTAAGAAAAGTTAGTTTTAGTAGTATTATTATTAGTTTTATAGGAAAATAATTGGCTGATACTCAGCGTTTCAGTATCGGTATTGAAAAAGTGGTGTCATGGCATCTCTGTTATTGTTACTAGTAGTGTAGTAGTAAT
Source organism: Ictalurus punctatus (assembly GCF_001660625.3). Taxonomy (NCBI): domain Eukaryota; kingdom Metazoa; phylum Chordata; class Actinopteri; order Siluriformes; family Ictaluridae; genus Ictalurus; species Ictalurus punctatus. Next base: position 15,497,015 of record NC_030436.2, read on the forward strand.
GTAGTTATTTGTTTGCACGTGTATTTATTCGTTTGTTTGTTTGTTTATTCAATTGAAACAACTGAGCAATATCTGAGAGTGAATTTCCAGCAAGTCCAGTGATTTTTTTGAGATTTTCCAAATTACGTAGAGCTTTCAGTCAGCAATATTTAACTGTTGTGTTGACTAATATCGTAAATGCTGCCATGTGCATTTATCATTTTTGCATATTTTCTTTGTGCCACACATTCACAAAGCGCACCCCTTGGACCACACCGTGCGCTCAGCCAAAATCAGCTAGCTTTTCACTCCGATGAATATGGCAGGTGCTTGTCAGATAAATGGGAGGTTGAATCTGCAGATGGGACCAGCAGAGTTCAGGAGCAATCTGAAAGTGCTGAGAACTGGCACACTGGCCTTGAGTCGGACAAAGAACGAGAGAAAAAGAGATGCTGGAGGGAGAGACAAAGTGTCACCATGCTTGGAGACCAGCAGTGAAGATGAGCACATTAGTTTCAGGCTGTTTAACACTTATATGATTCCCCTCAACAGACTAGACACACACACACACACACACACACACACACACACACACACACACACATACACACACGCACTTTTCACTGTGCCATAAGGGAGCATGTAGCAATCTATTGTTACTAGAACCTTGTAGCAAAATGACCCTTGCTTATTTTCATAAAAGCTATAAATGCATGCATGTAGCCTGCACACACAAGTCATGCAAGTACAAACAACCCCCTCAAACCCTATTTGCTTTCAAAAAAAAAGTTCTGAAAGCAAATAGTGAGAAAGACATAATGTGCAACATGAAAACATGAACTGTCCTTGGACCTCACTATAAAAGAGTAAATGTACAGTAACAGAAAAGTCTTGACGTTCAACTAGCTAAACCTTCGCTGAAGGCTAAACACCCACACAATGACAAAATCTTTATGTATGTGATTACATTTCTAGACCTCAAGTGAGGTCATATTACAGATATAATCTGATCGTGCGCTTTCCATAACATGCCGTGTTGGGTAAATGTCCAGCTGAAGCTTTCACAACACTTCCTGACATAATTAGGTGCAGCGAAAGCAGCGGTCACAGGATCAACGCTGCGTTATGTACATGTTCTTGAAGGATTGGGATTCATGGAGGTGTGCTGAATATGACTTTATTAAGAGAGCGTGTGAGCGTGCCTCCTGGTAATTACAGTGCTGTGGACCAGCCTGAAGGAGCTAAAAGTTCATTATCTCTGAATATGAATGAATATAAGAGAGTTAAGGTTTAAAGGAACTTGAATCCGGTTAGTGCATAGTTGTGCTGCAGATGTATGTATGTGTGTGTGGGTGGGTGGAACGTATTAGCATAGAGTCTAAAGAGCATGATGACTGTGTTTGGTCCAATATGGAAAGAGTAGAAAAATTTCTTTCATTAATGAAGTACAATTAATATTTATCCTTCCTTTAACTAGCTAGCCATTAGCAAGCCAAGCTACTGTTTGTCAGCAAGGACGTTACTGTAGCTGTTAGCTGATATCTTACCTCAGAGATATGCGCTTTCTTATAAGAAGAATCCTATTTTGTATCGTTTCATTAATACAGGTTGCATCAAACACCACAAAGTATATATATAAAAAAAAAGGTTCAGCGTCACTGCGAATCAGATTTATATTAATAATTGTTTTTAATACTATACAGGGACTTGTAAGGTGGACTCTACACACATTTTCTACGAGCAGAGATTTACTTAGCATTTATGGACAAAGTCTCCAGTGTCAGTGCTTTGTACCAGTCAGAGGTAAAGCCGTAACTTTGGAAGGCTGCATGCCAAAGCACAGCATGACCAGTGTTGCTGGTTTTCTTTTATATGTTGTTACAATGATGCTGTTAGATGATATACATGGTGTATATATATATATATATATATATATATATATATATATATATATATATATATATATATGGTGTTTGAAAATTTGTGAACCCTATTTCCGCATAAATATGATCTAAAACATCATAAAATGTTCACACAAAAGTCCTAAAAGTAGATAAAGAGAACCCACTTAAACAAATGAGATAAAAAATATTATACTTGGTCATTTATTTATTAAGGAAAATGATCCAATATTACATATCTGTGAGTGGCAAAAGTATGTGAACCTTTGCTTTCAGTATCTGGTGTGATCCCCTTGTGCAGCAATAACTGTAACTAAACGTTTATGGTAACTGTTGATGAGTCCTGCACATCGGCTTGGAGGAATTTTAGGCCATTCCTCAGTACAGAACAGCTTCAATTCTGGGATGTTGGTAGGTTTCCTCACATGAACTGCTTGCTTCAGGTCCTTCCACAACATTTCTATTGGATTAAGGTCACGACTTTGACTTGGCCATTCCAAAACATTAAGATTATTCTTCTTTAACTGTTCTTTAGGAGATTGACTTGTGTGCTTAGGGTCAATGTCTTGCTGCATGACTCACTTTCTCTTGAGATTCAGATCATGGACAGATGTCCTGACATTTTACAGTAGAATTCGCTGGTATAATTCAAAATTCATTGTTTCATCAATGATGGCAAGTCATCCTGGCAGAGATGCAGCAAAGTAGACCCAAACCATGATACTACCACCACCATGTTTCACAGAAGGGATAAGGTTCTAATGCTGGAATGCAGTGTTTTCCTTTCTCCAAACATAACGCTTCTCAGTTAAACCAAAAATTCTATTTTGGTCTCATCTGTCCACAAATACATTTTTTCCAATAGCCTTCTGGCTTGTCCACGTGATCTTTAACAAACTGCAGAAGGGCAGCAGTGTTCTTTTTGGGCAGCATTGGCGTTCTTCTTGCAACCCTGCCATGCAGACCATTGTTTTTCAATGTTCTCCTGATTATGGACTCATAAACATTAACTTTAGCCAATGTGAGAGAGGTATTTAGCTGCTTAGAAGTTACCCCTTGTGACCTCGCAGACTTACACGTCTTTCTCTTGGAGTGATCTTTGTTGGTCGACCACTCCTGGGGACTGTAACAATGGTCTTGAAACGTAAATCGTGAATCAAAGCATTCTTTGGCTGAATGCGCATTGTGATGACGAAATCTGCGGTAATTTTGAAACATTGTAAGCGCCTGTGAATATTGCACAGTTTCCTTGATTGTGCGTTAATTTCTGTGATCGCAAAATCCTGGAGGGACCGATCATTAAAATAAACATTCATCTACTGTATTTGTCAATGATGTTTTGATCCATACATCAGCAGAACTGCCACTGTCTTGTTGTACTATTTTAAGATTTTAAACATCTGTCATTTTGTATGCATTGATGAGGAGAGCAAGCAATTTAGCTGGGAAAGTATTTCCTTAGTTGGATTTAGCTGCTAATTTGCTGTCTAATTGTGTAATATGTTGACAGATTGGTTATTGAATTAACTAATTTCATGTATAATACACTCATTACTTAGGACTCAAAATAGTTTACAAGTGAATAGATGGTTAAATGTACTTTTCTTTTGAGTAGTTGATAGAAATACACGCTTGCTAGAGGTTCATAGCAGGGGACACAACCCACTTACTACATTTATGTCAGTCGTACCATGTTTTAGCAACGTGAATATAATCTAGGACATGGTTGGACTTCCATCTTATTGGATGGATGGTTGTTTATGCTATGCTGATGGGTCAACTTCTTGTTGTATCTGGTATAATTTCTAGGTCTCACACAAACCTGCGGTCTAAATGTGGCATTATCTGTGTATGTATGTGAATGTGCATTTTTGTGTGTATCTGTGTGCTGTAATCTAGAGAAATGAGTGCAGGAAGGTTGCACTAAACTAGACTAGAAAAAAGTGCACGACAAAGCAAAAATGTTCATTTCTAATTTTCTCTCTCTTTCTCTTTTCCACGGTTGCCATGTCAGTGTCATCTTTTGCTTTAATTAAACATTTTTGCTCTTCTACCGCCACCGAATCCCTGAGGATGTGTACATTGTCCTCATTCAGACAGGGCAAGAAAGTGAAAGAAGTCATTAAACAACACCGCTGTCTCTTGAGCTGTCTGATTTTTAATAGGAACAGGGCAAAGGAGTGTCCACCTCTGCCTCTGTCATTTACTCTCATGATACCTGAATCTGGTCTAATGGCTTTATTTGCACTGTTGTCCAGACAGTAGGGAATTAACCTCATTGTAAATGTCTGAAGAAAGCTGTCTTAATTCCATCAGCGATACTGTATTCAGTGCTGGACTTTTTTTTAATTGCTTAGCTATAATTGAGTTTGTGATTTTGTTCTTTTCATTTTTAACCTCTATTAATATTAATTCCTTTTCTAATCACCTCATTTCACCACTACTCTATGCCCATTATATGAAGTGGGGGGATAGTTTGGGATTGCGGCATGTATGCAGACTGAAATGGCTTGTGTTTGCACGCATGTGTGTGCTCATGCAGTACTGAATATTGATCACTGATGCTTTATTCCCAATGGCATATATTGTCAGTATGTTTCACGTTTATTCATTTCCAAAAGAAAGAAAGATCGTTTATAGCTTAACTACTAATTATCTTCATAACAGAACAGGTCACACCTAATGAGCAGGCATCAATAACTGTAAGTCAAATACATGTAAAGTGTTCTCTCGGTGTCCAAGTGGATTTCTGCCTCGTTTTCCAGTTTCCTCCCAGCTCCAAAAAAACATGGCAGTAGGTGGACGGGCTACTTTAAGGGAGAGTTCACACTTGACGCAAATACTCGTGTCTGCACCCATTACAGATTCTGAGCTGAGTTGGGGGAGGGGCTTTTTGCTTGGTTTGCAAAATGGTAGGCCTTGTTCATCTGTTTGTTGTTTTCTTTGTTTTATTATTTTCTGTTAGTCGCAACACTTAAGCAGTGACGAACAGCACTTTTTGGATGCACGGCATGCATCCAGAAGCTGGAAAAGTTAGTAATGATGTTGAACAAATGAAAGTTAAAGAATGAGTAGCACTGCAGAATGTAGCACATATAGCAGATAGCTTCCTGATGCACACCGCACAGCGGTTTTGGTGGAAGCAAACCTCAGACCATCGTTTTCTAGTGGACCATGGATTGATTCTCTTGACTGCTCCCAGGCTCGAAAAAGAGCTTTCATACTTCACCAAACATACTAAAAAATGCAAGTGCAAAAACAAGCTAACTCGCCTTTAGGTGTGAATGAGTATGTGAACGGGTGTCCGGGTGCCCTGAAATGGACTTGCTACAAATTTTGTTTTTGATCAGGTGACTTTTTCACTGGTTTAAAGTTTCATTCATTTTTAACTTGTCTTGATTTCTACTATAAACCAACTACGTAAAGAACAAAACTGAATGGAATTTGAATTGAGCTTTTACACCCTGATTTTAATCTTAACATAGAGCTATTGTTGCAGAAGGGTCAGGCCCAGGCTCACGTTAAAGTGCACAGGAATAGATCGGGTTGAAATTCTAACATAAGCCCTTTTGAGTCGTCTCCTCATGTACCATTAGCTTTTCATTTAGACTAACTGACACCCTATCAGAGTGATCCATAATAGAAGAAAGAAGGGGACAGGTGAAGGGAAGAGCAAAAACAGTGGGGAAGGAAATCCATATTTCAGAGCGTCTTCACTGCACTTTTAATTTTTCATTCATACTGAGATCCATGATGGAGTATTCTGAGCTCACATTTATTCTCTGTGGAATCATGGATAAGCGTGCAAGATTGGTGCTGTCACTGACCCTTGCTTGAGGTGTATTTGATCTCCATTGAGTAGTTGATGCTTTTAATAATACATTTTTGGAATTTGTCTTTTTAATAGGGTGATTTCTGCCTTTTTGTCTCTCTCAAAAGGGCTTATTTAAAAATAAAAAGCAAGTCAAGCAATCCATAAATGGTACTGCATTAATACAGGACCACCAGACGTTTTTTTTTCCCCCCAAAAGATGGCCTATTATCATGTGGCGATGCAATCTTGGTCAATGTTGTGCTGGAACTACTGGAGGTCTACTTATAGATGGACAGTTAGAGATCATGGCTTGTATTTTTGTAGTAATCATCCTCTAACCCTTTGTTGGAGGTTAGTTATTGACCACAGGTCTATTTGTGAAAGGGCTGTGATACTACGATAATTAAAAGCCGAGCAAAGCTGCTGCGTCTGATGCATTTATACCACATCATCATCATCATCATCTCAGTGCCACTGCTGAGCATCCACCACCCAAATACCATCTGGTCAGTGCTGATCCTGTGGATCTCTATCATGGAATGGGGAAAGATGGAAGGTTAACAAAGGGCTACAGCCAGTAATAGCTTTGTTTGCTTTTCATCCATTTGCTGAAGGTGAAGACCTTGGATGGCTCCTGGATGGCCATAGAAATGCCCAAGTATGCACAAATGGGATGACCTTTGGAGCTATGAGTCAGAGAATCTTGTGCATATTTGTTCAAGGGAAGGTAGTGGTTTCAATCTCTCTGGTTGTTTTCAGTATCATCTAAAGTATCGTCCACCTCTGCTAGCTTAGGTTTTCCGGAATAAGGGACACAATATTGGTGGCTGTCCAAGGCTGCACCCATACCACTCTGAGAGGCATCCATCTCTACCAAAAACAGCAGTGAGGAATCAGAATGATGAAGAATGAGAGCACTAGTAAAATGAATATTCAGTGTTTGAATGGCTTCTAATGCTGAAGCTTCAAATAAGCTGACAGAAGCCAGTAGTCCCTTTATATATTCCTCCTGGGTCTCTGGGACTGGCGATGGGAAGATCTGCTGCATGGGTCAAGGCTGTGGGCATGAGGTTGGTTGCAATATCTCATGGACTATGGGGAGGTAATTCTGAAGCTTTGCTTCTGCTAAAGTAACCCCTGATTCCCCCCTCTCTCTCTGTCTCTCTCTGTCTCTCTCTTTCAGCTTGAGAAACATAGTCATTTGAATTGGTCCATCAATAAGACAGACAGGCACTATCACAATGTGGCAGCACTTAGTGATTCACAACACAAAAGTACAAAGATGTCTGAAGACATCTGCTTTAGTTTCCCTACTTTTGATGTTATACAGATTCGTAATAGATAAAAAAAATAATAATAATGACACTGTCTCTGTGTAGCCCATTAAATAAAAAGAGAAAATAGATTTTCTATTCATTTAAAAATTTAAACATTTAATATACAGCAGAACCCAGTCAGGCACTTTAAAATTAATATCTTTAAAAATGTAGGTCTTGAGTCTTGATCGTGATGAATCACGATTTTATTTTTGCTTTCAAATGTAATAGAATGGTACTTAAACACAAAAGACTATTTAAAAATGAAAAATAAAAGACTAATATGATGATATGTGAATGAGAGGATGGCATGCAATAAAATAAACATTCATTGAGTCTAGTATTGCCAATTTATTGCCGTATGAATAGTCCAATTGTAATTATCACCTTAATCCCTGCAGATCCAACACATCCTATTATCAATTTACAATTTTGTCACAATTTTAATTCACTATTTTGTGTTGTCAAATTAGTAAAATTCTGTGGGGAAAATAAGTATTGAACGCGTCAACATTTTTTTCAATAAATATATTTCCAATGAGGTTAGTCACATGACATTTTCACCAGACATCCATATTAAGTCAAGAAATCTGAAAATATAAAGAATTCACAATATTAAAGTCCTTAGATAAAGTTGTGTGGAATAAAGTGGAATGACACAGGAAAAGGTATTGAACACGCAAAGAAAAAGCAGTTCTCAAAGGCAAGGTAAGGCAAGGAACCAGCTGAAATCCGTAAGTAATTATACCCCCATCTGTGCAAATGGCAAATTAATATCAGCTGAGTTAGTAACTTGGTCTATAAAAAAGTATTTTCGTTACCAAGGTGTTACACAAGAAACATCTCATGATGGGTAAAAGCAAAGAGCTTTCCCAAGACCTATGCAACCTTATTGTTGCAAAACATATCAATGGAATTGGATACAGACATATTTCAAAACTTCTGAATCTTCCAGTAAGCACCATTGGGGCCATTTTGTGCAAGTGGAAGCAACAGCATGCCGTCATCAACCGGCCACGCAGTGGAGCTCCTCACAAGATTTCTGACCAGGGAGTCAGAAGAGTAGCCCAAGAGCCAAGGACCACTCGGAAAGAGCTCCAAAAACACACTTGGAGGCAGCAAGTGCCATCCTCACAGAGAAAACAATAGGCAGTGCACTCCACTGTTCACGCTCACACCGCAAGACTCCATTACTAAAGATAAGGCATGTCGAAACTCATTTAAAGTTTGCTACAACTCATTTGGACAAGGCTATGAATTACTGGGAGTTAAACAGTTAAGCAAAGTTAAACATTTTGGCTGTCATACTACACACCATGTCTGGAGAAGAAATGGCACTGCACATCACCCTTAAAACACTATACCAACAGTGAAGTTTGGAGGAGGAAGCGTCATAGTGTGGGGCTGTTATGTGTAATAACTTTATTTATGGATTTTAACGTTGTGAATTCTGTATGTTTCTGGATTTCTTGAGTTAATACAGATGTCTGGTGAAAATTTCATTTGAATAGCCTCATTGGAAATATATTTACTTAAAAAAATGTTGACACGTTCAATACTTGTTTCCCCCCACTGTAAGTTGATGTGCTCTCCTGTAAAGAAAACATACAAATGGTTTGAAGGATAAGCTGACCAAGAATTCATCTAGATAAGCACTCCTATCTCCTCAATGCCCAAAAAAAAAAAAAAAAAACTTTTTGTGGACTTTAAAGGTATGATATGGTCAATTAATTAACAGTATCATACTTATGAGTTTTTAAATCTAATAACAGCCAAAAACATGCATTTCAGTATGATATATCAATATGTTGATATATTGTGGGTTACATCAAACTGTCAGATAGTAGCTCTGGACTTAATACTGCTCCTTTGTCGTGTCAATATCAATCAAGTCCAAGTTCATCATGTTTCACATAGACACGTCTGTTTTAGCATCTGCCATTGTCTAGTGTCCATTACCAATCCTTTTTCTACCATTATTATCCATTACCAAGCCATTATACCATAATCTTTGCTTATTATTAATACCCCCAATGCTATATTTTGTCTCTACATACTGGATTGTCTGTATTGCTATTGTTTGAATTGGCATTGACCCATTGTTTGGCTTATAGTGTGTTAGCAGAATGTGGACTTTCTAAAAATGCTCAGTGATTGATGATGGAAAGAAACGCATCAGGAATCTTTGACTTCTATAAAAGCTATCATGAACCGTGAAGCACTAGTGGAATTGATTCACCTGTTGTTTAACCTCCACACCTGTTTCCCAATGTCTAACCCCACCATGAGTACTTCTGAGCATGTACTCATTCATAGCTTAGCACTGTCTAATTAATATGACTGCAGCCTTTACAGCTTAAAATGCCTTATTTTACAAACGTTCCCCCATATCTCAAGTGTTTGTGTTAAAACTCAACACTTTCAATTCTTTAATAACTGGAAAAGCATTATATTTGCTACATCCAACAAAACTATATAAAATAAATAATCCTTGTGCATCTCTTACTAAAGTAAATTGAAACTGAGTCTATCCCAGCCTCCCACCTGCGAAATGTCCAGACTGTAAGCAAAAATCAACTACTTATGCTAGACAGAGAGCCATTCCAACACTAAGGCCCACTACATTACCTGGAGAAAGTGCTCTTCTATCCTACTATATTGCACCATAATTGCACCAAACAGCAGTTTCTGTTACCTCTGACAGTTTACAGCCGAGACACATTTCAATGTTTCTTTCCTTCCTCATACTTTTAGACTCGAGAGCAGCAGACAAATTTATAGTAATCCAGCTATGCATCAAAATGCACATCCTCTACTCTATTATTTCAAACCACATATACATTATTGTCAATGCAACATATCAGGGATACATCATGCATACATGCTTCTGGTGATTCAAAAGGCAGTTTTAGGACTACTCAGATTAACAGCATCGCCTCCTTCTAGACTGGGCAGAAATGTGCTATGTGCAAAGCCATGGAGGCCATTCTAAATAAAAAAGCCATTATAGGAAAGGATTCTTGGTTTAAACTACAGATGCATCGATGTATCGGCCGATAAAGGCTATTTTTTTACACTATGGGCGATCGGCCAATAGTTTAAAATCATCCGATGTTCAGGGCCAATTATACCGTCAATAAAAAGAGGGCGGGGAAAACACATCTAATTCGTGCTGTGTGTGAAGCTGTCTCTTATGTGGAATGACGACAAAACTGCAGTTTGTAAGCTCTGTAATCTCTGCACTGCTAAAATTTTACACTGGAAGTGAGTAGAAGTGAAGTGGGAGTTTCGGCATCGAGTCTAATGTGTGTATATATATATATATTTTTTTTTTTTTTTTTTTTTTGCCGCGCTGTTCAAGCTGCTCAAAACTGTAAACGGTACCATAACGAAAACCAACTGTATGTCGATACGTGAAATTCTGGAGGGAACGTCGGACGGCGTGGCGCGGGGACGTAATGACGTGTGCCGTTAATCGATCTATGTTCTATAACATGTAAAACGGGAACATGAAAGGAGTATTCTAAAAGCGACTCATGTAAACACCTTAATCGGGATATTGTCTCATTCAGAATAAGGTCAATAATTAGATTATTGCTGTCCATGTAAACGTAGTCCGTTCAGTTGGAAGGTTAAAAGGAGCTTGAGTCTATAAGAAACCTGGCAACACACCAGGACGCATTGCTGTCCACACTACAAATATCATTTGGCCACATGTATCCCAAACCACATCTGCAAATGGTCTAAGTAACGGATCAGAAGACACATTTGACCTCGTGCAGACTTTCATTTAGTGCTGTTGCATCACCCGAGACAGAAGTTAATACCAAGTCTGAACGGTTCTGAACGGCATAAGAGTTCTCTTTGATTCTTACACCAACACTTCGTCAGGTCAGTGAATTCAAGTCAAAAACACATACATTTTTCAGAAGTTCATACACAAGTTGGTGTTGGTTTAATTTTCCAGATGAGAACATTGCTTTAAATTTGCATTTAGCAGCAGCTTTGTGTCAATGTCTTCTATACAATCACTGACTTCTAGTCACTACTTGATTAGAAGTAGACGTAAAAGTGCTTTACAATACATGAACAATTTACTGCATATACTCTCTTCCCAATCTATCTGCTATTCTGATCTGAGCTTCAAAAGGGGGGTGTGCTTTTCAGCGAAGACACCGAGCAGTTCTTATATTGCACTGGAAGGTCGTGCGTAGCAGTGTGACGTACTGTGAAATTAAGTGGTGAGTATAAAACCAATAAAGCAGAATGGTTTATGCAAAAGGCTATTGCCGGCTCGAAAGGTGCCATCATTTTATTTTCATACATGATTTCCAAACCAATACAAAAGCTTAGAAATCATGGAGGGAAATATTTCTTGGCTCATGTTTATCTTTTCACCATACTCATCAGCTAGTGATGCACTTGGGAGTCCTTTATTTATTTCTTATGAAGGTGGACCAGGCATTTACAAAATACAATACACACTGACTAAAAACCTTGTCCGTGTTTATTATAATGTTATGTGTTTCTTTGGTCTAATGATCTGTTGTATTCCATGATTGATTGTTCAAAGTTGGTTTTTGTTTGTCTTTTCTTTAAATTAGGCCGCATTGGGAAAATCTGCATGGATACATTTGCTAGAAGTTTGATTGGTGTGAGGTTTAAGTTTTCAGTCAGTCCCCTTCAGTAACTGGTAACTAGCTATCTCAGGAAGACAGTAGACTGAGGGTGAAATGCCATTTCATCGCAGTCACCTGCTTCTGTATTTAATTGATTTATTTTCACTGAGGGTGTTTTCGGAAAATGGTTACAGAATGTGGCATTTAATTCTCAGTGGGTTGAAATTCATTAATCCCTGGTTAATATTGAGCTCTACACCCCTCTTCTCTCTCTCTTTCTGTGTCTCGGCTGTTTCTTGTCTTTGTTAATAAAAAAAGTCCATTGATGAGGTGGTAAGCATGTCTCATAAAAGGTCATCTCTTCCAGTATCACTGCATCAGACCGAGTTATTAGCCATGCATGCAGTCCATTTTTCAACGGGGTACAGGCCTGTTGAGGCCAAGTAATCAGCATTGTCTGGACAACAAAAAGGCTAGCTGTTTTTCACACTTTTTTCTCCTTTCTCGTCTATCCAGTCAGAATTAGCCGTCCTTCCATAACTCAGAGAGAACAAGTAATTCTAACCTAACTTTTGCTAGAACTTACTACTGGATATACCTGGTGCTCATCATACCTGAGTAGTAGCGTCTCATGCGTTCAAGTCCGAGGCTGGGCTCTTTAGTAGGAAAGGTCATTAGTCCAGAAACACTGCTTCCCATATGTGGTTTATATAAAACAGATAATAATGTGTTAGTGTCCTCTTATCACACTGGATGGCAGTGGCAGTTTCAGGAGTCACTTTACTCTGCCAAGTTGTTCATAAAGTATTTTACAAATTGTACTTTTCCAGCTGTCCTTAAGATATAAGGAGTATTATTGTATTTATGAGGAAGATTCTATAGCATGAAGGACTCTGGAGAGATTTGTTAATACATTTTATGCCATTTTAATCACAGCCAGGTTCAGGGAACAGGCAGTCACTCTACGCATTGAGATTTGTATTTCATTAACCCTTGCCTGCCTAAATGGAACTTTCAATGGTGCTGTATGACATCCTTGTGTGATTATGTTACATGTTAGATACACAAATTATTGCTGTTCTGTTTCAGGCTACACTGTTGTTTTTACTCTGTTTTTCAAAATTCTCATTCCCATCGCCTTCCGAAGGAATTTTGGCCAATCGCACTCCTGCAGTTATTCAACAGATTAGGGTCTATTTTCCAAAATATAAAGAAACAAGTGGCCTTTCTTTGTCCCATGAGATTAATATCTGCCTGCCTGATCATGAGAGTAAACCCTGCCTAGTTTCATGATTTTTTTTAATTATTATTATTGGGTCCTGTGTTTTTCGCTGGATCACATTCACAATTAATAGCTTTAATTTTCTTTTTGTCTTCACACCTGTCTGGGAATGGTTTACAATTCTCCCTCCATGTTTCACACACATTTATTTCCCATTTCCAAGTAACCATCAGTGCTGGTGATGTTTAAATTTTGGCAAGCTAAACAGCATGGCCCATATCTTTAAAGGTGTGTTTACTGGCTTTAAATCTTAATCCTAAACAGATACAGATATCATATTCCCCATAAATCCACAAAACAGTGATGTATGTGGATACTGAGACAGGCAATGTATGGATGTATTTATGCCCAGTATGAATACATTCAGGAAGAAGACGTCTTCAGTGGCAATGCACATCTGAAATGCAACGTTAAAAGACACCAATTTTCTTTTTGAGCTGCTATAAGAACTAACTTGGTAATAAGCTGATTTAAATCTGCCATTTTGTTTAGTGCTCAAATATCCATATGTGTATCTGTATTCAGATTTAACCTGAAGTAGGCGTGGCCTATTCAGGAAGGTTTTCTTTTCTTTTCTTTTCTTTTTTTATTTATTAAATACGAACGCTACCATCCATGGATACACTGGAAAACATTAGAAATATAAATCCAAATAGAAATGCCAGCAGTATCAGCATGGTGTTTGAATTCTGGCTTTGACAGTTCCTCAACCTCAGCTACATCACTCTAGTTCATAATGAGCCACAATTGTTCATGGGACTGTTTTTTTATGATTATTTTTGTTGGCTCTAATGACTTTAATTGGTTCTATTTCCCAAAATATAAACAAACTAGTAGCCTAATTTAAACCCTGACCAGGCATTTACTAAGGATGAATGGAAGCTGTAAAATAATTGCACTCATGTTAATGAACATGGTGTTTGTTCCACCCGTCAGTCTTGCCAGTATATACCTCCTTCTTCTGATATTTTTTTGTTACATTGTCCCATGAGATCCCTCTCCTAATCTTGACCAGATGATTTGTGAACCTTTCTGACAAGCTTACTGAAAATGAAACACTGCAGTAAAGCACCTTATACATATGTGAAATTGTTTCTGTTCAGATTTATCACCGGTTCATTCCAAATAATGTATTCGAATTCAGTTACATCCCTAATTTGCATGAACAGTTAGTTACCTTCATTCATTTGGTAGATGTCTTTTTTTATCCAAGACTCACAATAGACAAAGCTGATCTTAAATGAGTTTAATGTACAGTACATATGGTATAATGCATATACAGTATGCATTTAGTGTAGTAGCACTTTGTAAGCTGTAGGTGGTGATAGTGGTGTTTTCTTGATATGTGTCTTTTAAATCAAATCTTCCCATAGTAAACCCATTAAGCATGGCTGTTAGAGTGAGAGACCATCGCAGGTTGGTGGCAGGTCTGGCTGGAGCCATGAAATGCAATTTACTTCACATTAGATGGCCATCTCCAGGCAGTGATATTTGCACATTACAAGTATTTGTATCATCAGTTATAGTGTGCTATGGAATTGTTATGCCTCCCAGTGGCTATCTGAATATGTCTATTCAGACATATAACAGGCTTATATAGTCAAATTGAAACTCGGTTGCTATTTAAACTTTTTCAATGGCAGAATGAATGCGTAATACTGTACTGTATGTACTCCCAATGTCCTGAATATGACCCAGAGCTGATGACTCTGTTGTAGACCGCAGTCATTTAGTAATAGACTCTGCTGTAATGACACACACCTCAAAATGAAACCTCATCTGTTACAACGCTTTTCACTGGGTGTACACGCTAAATGGATTACTCCTTATAGCATTATGTTACATCCATCACCTTAAGTACCTTTGAGCACATGTGGATGCTAGATAACATTATCAGACTTGTACTTTGGAGAGGTTTATAGTTAAATTATTTATTTATTTATTTATTTATTTTTGCAAAGAAAACATTTGAGCATATTAATTTTATATTAAGCCACATGATGCAATGTTGTGCAGAATATAATGAACAAGAAAGCATGTTCAAGAAGTACAATGCACCCACTGAATGATCTGCTGATAGAACAGCTCTGTAGTCTGTGCATAATTGATGGACTGTGAATTTGTAGGGATTGTCTTTTCCTTTGGTAGAAATGGCAGCAGTGTTGTGCAAGGTTTTATGATCTTGGGTGAATAAACAGCACCATGGAGATCTCTTAAGAAAAAGAACAGCTTGCACACGCATGCAATGAGGAAATGTATGTATTCATTCATTCATCTTTAGCAAGCATTTTATTCTGGTCAGGGTCACAGTGGATCCGGAGCTTGTCCCGGGAACACTACGGGGAATACACCCTGGATGGCATGGCCACTAGTCCATTGTAAGAGACCATACTCACTCACATACACACACACACACACACACACCCCACATATTCACAACCTCATTTGCGCCTAGGAGTAATTTAGAAAATCACTGCATGATCTATACAATTACAACCCCATTTGAAATAAAGTTGGGATGCGGTGTAAAATGTAAATAAATGTAAATAAAAACACAATGCAATGATTTGCAAATCTCATAAACCCGTATTTTATTTACAGTATAACATAGAAAACATACGAAATGTTTAAACTAAGGAAATGTACCATTTTAAGAAAAAAAAATGGTAATTTTGAATTTAATGGCCACAACACATCTAAAAAAAAAAGTTGGGACAGGGGCAACTAAAGGCTGCAAAAGTAAGTGCTACTAAAAAGAAACAGCTGGAGGTTAATTGGGAACAGGTCAGTAAGATGATTGGGTATAAAAAAAGTATCTTAGAGAGGCAGAATCTTTCAGAAGTAAAGATGGGCAGAGGTTCACCACTCTGCGAAAATCTGCGTCTAAAATTTGGGGAACAATTTCAGAATAATGTTGCTTAACATAAAATTACGAAGACTGTGAATCTCTCATCATCTACAGTACATAATATCATCAAAATATTCAGAGAAACTGGAGAAATCTCTGTGCGCAAGGGATGAGGGTGAAAATCAATATTGCATGCCCGTGGTCTTTGGGCCCTCAGGCACACTGCATTAAAAACAGGGATGATTCTGTCATGGAAATCACTGCATGGGCTCAGAAACACCTCTAGAACACAGTGTCTGTGAACACAGTTCGCCGTGCCATCCATAAATGCTGGTTAAAGCTCTATCATGCAAAGAAGAAGCCAAGAAGCCATATGTGAACATGATCCAGAAATACTGCAGTCTTTTCTGGGCCAAAGCTCATTTAAAATAGACTGAGGCAAAGTGGAAAACTGTTCTGTGGTCAGACGAATCGAAATTTGAAATTCTTTTTGGAAACCATGGACACCGCGTCCTTTAAACTAAAGAGGACTAAAGAGGAGAGGGACCATGTGGCTGTTTATCAGCACCCGGTTCAAAATCCTGTATCTCTGATGGTATGGGGGAGCATTAGTGCCTATGGAATGGGCAGCTTGCACATCTGGAAAGGCACCAGCAATGCTGAAAGGTATATACAGGTTTTAGAGCAACATATGCTTCCATCCAGATTCCATCCCATCTTTACTTCTGAGAAACTCCGCCTCTCTAAGATACTCTTTTTATACCCAATCATGTTACTCACCTGTTGCCAATTAACCTAATTAGTTGCAAAATGTTCCTCCAGCTGTTTCTTTTTAATAACACCTACTTTTGTTGCCCCTTCGCAACTTTTTTTGAGAAGTGTTGCGGCCATCAAACTCAAAATTACCTCATTCTCATTTTAAACATTTGATATGTATTCTATGTTCTATTGTCAGTAACATATGGGTTTATGAGATTTGCAAATCATTGCATTCTGTTTTTATTTACATTTATTTACATTTAACACTTTTTTAGAATTGGGATTGCAAACAGAAATGTGTGATGTGCTCATGCATTTGCATAGATGTCAGACAGTAGTGTGAGTAGTGGCATTCTAAATTAGTCATCAAATTATTTAATGATCTAGGCTTCAGTCAGTCAATCTCACCATATTAATAACTTTAATCGGCATACGAAATAAAACACCTTCATGACAGTTCCACTGAAAATGGTTCAAATAAATAGATAGTAATGGGGGAAAGGCCATTTTATCTTATAAAAAATAGAGCTACTCTTTTTTCCCTCCTCCTGCAGTATACCCCCAGTTGTCATGCGGTGGAGTTGGAGACGGATGCAATTGCAGTTAGAAAGTTTAATGAAACTGGTAAACAAAGACAAAACCCAAAATACAAAAACCAAGCAACAAAACGAGATCAAACAACCAGGATATCAAACACATCAACAAAGGCTTGGGAAGTCAGGTGATGAAACACTGAGCTTTACCTCGCAAAGTTCCTTTGTAAGAGTCTGTGTTTAGGGAATGTGTGTGATTGGGATCAGGTGTTACTCATGAGTATTCAGGTGAGCGAGAACGTGCTGGTGGAGAGAGGTGTTGGTTAGCGTAGTCTGTGGCGGCCATGTTTGTACGCCACGGTACGGTCTGGGAGGTGGAGTTCTCTGTGGATTCGGCATGAGTGTGACACCAGTACTGTATCTCTAAGAGTGTAGTTAGCTGACTAGTAGCTTTTAACAGAAGCAGATAAATGCATGATCCTTATTCACGGCTGTTCGTATTGATTAGTATTCACATATTCCTAGTCACTAGGATGAAGACCTACCCGATCTCACACATTGACTCAGATATGAATAAATTGATCAGTCTATGACCATTAACTCCACTACTCAGTGACAACTTCATAATTATTGGATCATGTGGATTTTTAGTTTGTACTTGTGAGAAATTATAAGGGTGGCTGTGTTGGCTGTAGTCTGTTGTCTCTGTGTAATTGATATTGCTGGGCCAATTTTGCTTGATGTTGTTTTTATTAAACAGAATGGCTAAAGATTTCTTATCCTCCCTTTATGTGGAACAGTAATGACTCACTGGTGAGAGCTGCCATGGGAAATATGCTGTCTTCAGAAGCGTTGTAAATTACAGTGTAAATGTAAATCTGGTACTGATTAAAAAATGACCTCATTACAGATTAAAACAGTAGTTTAATAAAAGTGCAACAACAATGTAGAGCATGATGCATTTACATGCATTAATGAAAATCTAAACATTACTCATTTTAGCATAAAATTAATGCTAAAAATAGGTTTCATAATTTGTGACAACAGAACATAATACATTTAGACTGAAAGTAATGGAATATTCTTTACTGCTTACAGGCATTTAAAGCCCATCCTTTCATTCCCACAAAGTGAAATCCACAAAGAAACACAAAACATTATCTTTCCTAGCTAGAAATGCATAAGTGGAAAATAATTTATTATATTTTATCTGCTCAGTTCATTCGTGTAAAGAGGGAACATTCAGAACTTTAGTAGTGACTTGCTGTTAAATAATTCAGCACTCTGTCATTATGGTTTTCGCTATTTATCACTTTTTCTGTCTCTGACGACCCTTAAGGTCTCCCAATTTGGGTTTGGTGGAAATACAGAAAAATAACTTGTGTACTTGTAATCTTAAAACCCAAGGCAAAAAAATGTTTAGACTAGCTGAAATGAATCTATTTCAATGTAGAGCTGAACATTTCATGGAATAAAAAAAAAACCCACAATGGGCTCAGAGCTGAAGCTATTCAGCGGTTGTGGGTTCAAATATCTCTAGCTCCAAACCTTTAACCCTCATTTGCTGGTGAGATGTGGCCCAATACAAAGCAGAGGCACTATTACCATTATTATCTGTTATAATGTAAAAAGTATGGTGTGTCATTCTTATCTATCTATCTATCTATCTATCTATCTATCTGTATATATATATATATATATATATATATATATATATATATATATATATATATATATATATAGATAGATAGATAGATAGATAGATGACACACCATACTTTTATCCAAGTTAGTTTCTATTATCAGTTACATTATAACAGATGATAGAGAACAGTCGTTCCCTCACCAGCCTCTTTTTTTCTCACGTGAAGTGAATAAGACAAAGAAATACAGCTTGTCATGTTACCAATAAATTGCAGAGCCCTTCATCCTGAAGACTCTTTCAGAAAAACTTAGTTACACAGTTTACCACTGACTGTTACAAAGCACTGACACTGGAGACTCCTTTCTTTATTCTTGGAGTACCTGTCATACAAGTCCCAGTGCAAACTGTGATTATAGAAATTATACCGTATTAGTATAAACCTTGCAGCTGGAGCTGTTGTCAGAGCTACTGTTATAGAAATTTGAGCAACACCTTCTGTCCAATCAGAGTGAAGAATTCAACAGTGATATGGTATAAAATACATTTATGGCTTGTTCATTGGTGCTAGATTTGCCCGCTGGCCCTGGCCAACTGCTCTGCCTTTTGATGGGTCAGTGTGTGTGTGTGTGTGTGTGTGTGTGTGTGTGTGTGTGTGTGTGCGTGTGCGTGCATGTGCATATGCTGTACAGATAGAAAGGAAACTTTATATTTCAACAGAGATCTTCACTGACATGGGAGAAGTTTCCTGATGGGTGAATGTGTGATTAGACTAAACATCTCCAAGCTCTCTCAGGCAATGTGCTGGTATGAAAATACAGAATTGGGGGTGATGAGGACTGAAGAAGTTCTGAGATCTGAAGATAAAGTTTGTTACATTGCCCTGTTTTTTTTTGCATTCAAGCTGCAATATTTAGTACTAATATATACTAATAAGTACTAACATATGTGAATGGTGGCTTGTTGGATATCACGTTTCCCTCGCACCTCCAGGTTGGGGGTTCAAATCCCATCCATGCCCTGTGTGAGCCGAGTTTGCATGTTCTCTCCGTGCTTCGGTGGTTTCCTCCAGGTCCTCTGCTTTCCTCCCAAAGTCCAAAGCCATGTTTTATAGACATGATTGGCATTTCCAAATTGACCGTAGTGTGTGACTGAGTGTGTGTGTGTGTGTGTGTGTGTGTGTGTGTGTGTGTGTGTGTGTGTGAGATTGAGCCTTGCGATGGGTTAGTACCCTGTCCAGGGTGTCCCGCACCTTGTGTCCCAAGTTCCCTGGGAGAGCCTCCAGGCTCCCCGTGGCCCCATGTAGGGTAAGCGGTATGGAAAATGGATGGATGGACAGATGTGTGTGCAATCAGAAAAATTGAGCTGTGGGGGATTTACAAAGAAAAATGATATGCTTATCATCACAAACTATTGGAAGGTAACAATATATAAATAAGGTCCATGTGATAATTGTTTTCAGTATCCACAGAGAGACACTTGGAAAACTGAAGATCGGAAATGGCAACAGACCTGCTCAAAATGTGAAGACATGAGTGTGAGCATGTTAATAAGACATAGGTGAATGAAAACATTTTTAAAGGGTGTTTTTTTAAGTTCTGTGGGCATTGGTGACACAAATTTGCATCATATGTTATATATATATATATATATAGTATCTCACAAAAGTGAGTACACCCCTGTAAATGTAAATCATTATATTTACTAAGCAATATTAAGTCTTGGCAAAATAATCGGAAAGAGTCTCTAAATGACGTATTATTACCATGGTAAAGTTATATATATATATATATATATATATATATATATATATATATATATATATATATATATATATATATACAGTATCTCACAAAAGTGAGTACACCAAATTTAACACACCTGCTCCCCATTCACACCTGAGACCTTGTAACACTAACAAATCACATGACACCGGGGAGGGAAAATGGCTAATTGGGCCCAGTTTGGACATTTTCACTTAGGGGTGTACTCACTTTTGTTGCCAGCGGTTTAGACATTAATGGCTGTGTGTTGAGTTATTTTGAGGGGACAGCAAATTTACACTGTTACACAAGCTGTACACTCACTACTTTACATTGTAGCAAAGTGTCATTTCTTCAGTGTTGTCATGTGAAAAGTTATAATCAAATATTTACAAAAATGTGAGGAGTGTACTCACTTTTGTGAGATACTGTGTGTATGTATGTATATATATATATATATATATATATATATATATATATATATATATATATATATATATATATATATATATATATATAACTTTACCATGGTAATAATACGTCATTTAGAGACTCTTTCCTATTATTTTTCAAGACTTAATATTGCTTAGTAAATATAATGATTTACATTTATGAAGCTAAATTGCCCCAGGTATGAGCGAGTGTGAATGTGTGTGAATGATGGACTGAAGTCCCATCCAAAGTGTATTCCCACCTCATGCCCAGTTTTCCCAGGATAAGTTCTGGGAAACTCTGTCTTTCTGACCAGGAAAAACTGATTACTGAACGTGAATGACACACACTATAGACTTTACCGTACACCATCCTGTACTTTGCAGAAAGAAACGTCCCAGATTACATATTCATTAAACCAAACGTGCTATTTTGTTAGTTTACTCACTAAAGAGGCGCAATTCTCCATAGACCCTGTTAGTAAATTACCCGGGTTTGTTTGTGTGTGTGTCTGCGCGTAATTCAGAATCTTAGTGTGTGTTCCAGAACTGGTTCAAACATCCTTATCACATATACTTTTCACATTAGGAATTGCACATATTAGGAATTTCACACATTGGGAATTTCACACATTAGGAATTTTGCATTAGGAATTTCACACATTAGGAATTTTGCATTAGGAACTTCGCACATTAGGAATTTTGCATTAGGAACTTCGCACATTAGGAATTTCACAAATTAGGAATTTCACACATTAGGAATTTTGCATTAGGAATTTCACACATTAGGGATTTTGCATAAGGAACTTCACACATTAGGAATTTCACACATTAGGAATTTTGCATTAGGAATTTCACACATTAGGAATTTTGCACTAGGAACTTCACCCATTAGGAATTTCACACATAAGGAATTTTGCATTAGGAATTTCACACATTAGGAATTTTGCACTAGGAACTTCACACATTAGGAATTTCACACATTGGGAATTTCACACATTAGGAATTTTGCATTAGGAATGTCACACGTTAGGAATTTTGCATTAGGAACTTCGCACATTAGGAATTTTGCATTAGGAACTTCACACAGTAAGAATTTCACACATTAGGAATTTCACACATTAGGAATTTTGCATTAGGAAATTCACACATTAGGAATTTCACACATTAGGAATTTTGCATTAGGAATTTCACACATTAGGAATTTCACACGTTAGGAATTTTGCATTAGGAATTTCACATTAGCAATGCAACGTGAACATTATCATGGTCCAGGATGTGCAACCTATTGTTGCCTATTTTGCGAGGAAAAAATAATCAACAGCAGGCTACCCTAACAACACTAGTTGCTGCTCAGTACCCAGTATTAATATTAATATTCAGTACAGTATGTAATATGCGGTGAGATGTACCGCATGGAGTAATTTTGACTCCAATTGAAATAGTTTTGGGCAGCATGGGCATCCATGTCCTGTGCGCAGTTTGGTTTTCAGCATTTTTTTCATGTTGAGAGATCAAGATCAATGTAAGAGCCACACACGGTGTATAATATAAGCCTGGCTTACAGTAAGCATCACAGCATTTACAGTAGCTGCTAATAGAATACTCATTACACATTTTAACACGTTAGTTTATACAAATACATATAATTGTTCTTTTCCCCTACAAGTCAGACTTTTAGTGAAGGGTGAAGGAAATAATCAAAAGCTTGCTTACACATTTTCCCCCCATATCCATCTTTCTCTCTCTGACACTTATTTCTCTAATTCTTTTTCTACCTCAGTCTGTTCATCACGCTGTTCTCCAGAGACAGTCTGTTTGTCACGCTGTTCTCCAGAGACACTCTGTTTTGCACAGTTATTGGACTTGATTGGTGCTTTGTGTCTTGCTGACTTTGGTTTGAAGACATGTAATTGACTTCACTCTCCGATCTGCTCTTGATTTTCAGTGGGAGGCTGATATTTGGCTGTGTCTCCTGCAAATGTTTTTTTTCTCGCTACAGATACGTGCTAGACGCATCTATGTCGGGTGCCTCTGAAGACGAGTGCCACTTGTCTTTCTCCGCTTGAATTAGAAATGATGGACTGAATGGCGTTCACTCGTTTGGAGTTGACATTTCATTGCAGAGAGCTGGTTTCTTCATCAGTGCTGACAAACCTTTCAGTGGGTTTTATTTATAAAGTCATATTGATTTTTAGGTTTCCCAGTGGGGCATAAATGTCCAGAGGTTTCCCACACTCTCTCTGAAATGTCTAGTTAAGAAATTGCTGATGTCACTGACTGAAAGTGATAATGAAGACTGTTCAGTTTATTTGTTGGTTATATCCTCAGACCTGTCCCAAATAGTATAGTTTGAGAGTGATCATAGGTAAAAAGTGAACATTTTGGACAGACCAATTATCATCTAGCCCGAAGAGCAAGTGAAAGTTCCAGTGTGCTACCCAGAAACTAAACTCCCATGTTTTGGCTGCCCAGAAACTAACTGACTAGGCTAAAAAGTGGTAGCTATCGTAAAGTGATAACATTTGGCCAGCTGTGAAACACGATTTTTACAAATTCAACAGCTTCAATCCATCTATTTTCACTACTGCTTAGGATCACGAGGTCGCGGGGAGCCTAGAGCCTATCCTAGGGGACTCCGGGCACAAGGTGGGGGACACCCTGGACAGGGTGCCTACCCATCACAGGGCACAATAACATACACACACACCACAACCATTCACACACCGCGAACAATTTGGAAATGCCCATCAGCCTACAACGGATGTCTTTGGACTGGGGGAGGAAACCGCAGTACCTGGAGGAAAGCCCACGAAGCACATGGAGAACATGCGAACTCTATGCACACTGGATAGATGTGAGAATTGAAACCCCAACCCTGGAGGTGCGAGGCTAATGTGGTGACATGGCGGTTAAGACTCTGAGTTACTGATCGGATGGTCGGGGGTTCAAGCCCATGCACTGCCAAGCTGCCACTGTTGGGCCCCTGAGCAAGGTCCTTAACCATCTCTACTCCAGGAGTGCTGTATCATGGCTGACCCTGCGCACTGACCCCAACTTCCTAACATGCTGGGTTATGCAAAGAAAAGAATTTCACTGAGCATATGTATATGTGACCAATAAAGACTCATTATCATTATCATTAACCACTAAGCCACCATGCCCCCCAGTTCCAAATTGCAGATTAATTTTGACAAATTTATATTGCAAAATCAGCTAAGCTCCATGTAAAACAATGTGTAGGCAATAAATAAACTAGGTAACTCAGTCCACTCAGTACAAAGTATCTGGTCCTCACAAATAATCACAGTAGGGTTTGTGTTAAGGGACCATTGCTGAGTCTACTTCGATGTGGGATTAACCAAAAGGGGAAGAAAGTGTGCATTGAGGGCTCTTGTGCGCGTATCTTTGAAGCCCACAATGAGAAATGGGACACCCTATAGCCTTGCGGGCACACACAAGGGTGGACTGCGTGGCTGTAAGTGTACCATTTGGGAGAGGGCCAAAAGCCATATCCAGTTCTCTTTCCAAGCATTATATATGGCCACTCTTAGACATTGTACGTGCACTTGTTTCTAGCTCACAGTTTAAAGTTAGAAGAAATATTTAATTCTCTAAACTTTTGGTTCCTTCGACATTCTTTCAATGTTCAGTAAACGTTTATTAGACAATTGTTATTTTTTCCACTTTAGCATAAGTAGCTTTTGTTATTTGGCTTAATTTTACTGGCATGCTACTTTACATCACTTGTAAACTATTGAAATTTGATTGTTTACACACTGTTGGTGTATATATATTTTTTAAATTATATATTTTTTCTTTTGTCAATGTTATTATTATTATTATTATCATTATTATTAATTAATTAATTGATTGATTGATTGATTGATTGATTAATTGATTAATTAATTTTTATTTTTTGTAACCATTTAATTTTTTACTAGCTTTTGACTGCCTTATTTCTCTCTCTCTCTCTCTCTCTCTCTCTCTCTCTCTCTCTCTCTCTCTCTCTCTCTCTCTCTCTTTTTTTCTTTATACTCTTAGCGGAGTTTCTGGTGTTAGAGTTTTTCTGTCCCCTCAACCTCAGTCTCTGAGATAATGACCTCCCGAACATGTAACAGCACTCTTAGCTGGACTTGTGGGAGCCCCTCAAAATGACCCCCACTGGGCCAATTACCTCTTACATCTGAAAATCTGAGGAGCCAGAAGTCTTTCTGCTTGACACCACTCTCTCTTTGTGACTTTTGTCCATTTATCAGAGTTTCTGATTGTCAGAGCTCCAATACTGCAGCCCTCGACTAAAGGAAAAAATAGGACAGTTAGCGAGAGTGCCGATGAATTCTTGCTGAGCGAGCATTCTGAGTAAGGTTACACAACTTCTCTCGAACCCTCCCATGGAAAACCTGTAGTCCATTGTGTAATTATCTGAGCAAATGCCTTACGAATGCGATGAGCACACTGCTGGGTAAAACGCATGTCAGATTTATTGAAATGTCAGATTTAAATGTATTTTTTACACAGTGGGGTGCAATGGGGTTTGCACAGCCCTATTTGTAGCACAACTGGTTTTTGCAAAAAGCTGGAGAGCTTTAATTTCTTATACATGTTGAGTAATGTCTTTCAAGAATTCAAAACTGGATTGAATTGAGAAGACATGTTTAGTCTAGCCCTTGTGAAGCTTAAAACTTCAACAACCATTCAGATGATGTGTTAAATAATCTCTGGCAACAATATTTCATTTTAAAATATGGTTTCTTTGTTGATAACGTCTGCAGAGGTTGAGGGTGTTTTTTTTGTTGTTGTTTTTTTTAGCAAATGCACAAAATGTGGCAAAATCTAGCATCCATGCTAATCATATGAAGGCATTAAGGACATTCATATCAATAACATACATGTTTTTAAAATTTCAGTCAATAATTTGGGTAACAGGGTTGTGCTTTCTGAGTGACCTCATCACTAATCACCATATAATTAAAAATAAAGAAAAACTAAACTAATGAGATCTTCTTCTCATGAATTTTCTTGTTCTTGCTATCTTCAGGAAATTCACATTTTTGGACATGTGACTTGTGGAATATTCCAAATTTTATGTTCAGTTGAGTGAATGTTGTAGTACACTAATATTCCATTTTTTTCGTAAGTGATATTGGACGACTCGTGGAAAAGGATGCTTCAAGCATCATATGCTAAATGGATTCGCACGTTAATGCAAAAAGAGTGAGATTTTTTGACTAATATATCTAAGTGTAGTTATGGTGAGTCGCAACAAACAAAATGCTGTTCTGTAAGTGCTGTAAAGGTTTTATTAAAGCTATTTATCTGAAATATATCACATTAGTCATGGAAGCAACCGTATACCTGTTTGCCTGATAAGCTGCATGTTTCTGATATAGAGTATTGCATAATCCCTCCGCCGGGTATGCTTCGGTTTATTTGAATAAAACCTGCACATGTCACTCCGTCTGCCTGCCTTCACACTATGACTTAATGACAGGAATGCACGATAAGTCTTTGCGAAGACAATGCACATGACAGAAGGTTCAGAATTCATAAATTAACCAGGTAACAAGTGTCAGCTGTGCATACTCAGCCAACGACGACAGAGACTGATAAAACAGGAACCAGAACAGAACAGAGACACGTGGAAACCGCAGTGCAAATCAGAGTGGTTATGTGACATTTGCATAGCATTTACATCCGCTCCATACTTACAGCATAAATAATATTGCTAAATGTCAGCGTTGCTGATTTTTTGTCTTCATGTGTATATTGGAAGTCATTAAAAAGCACTCCATTGCACGTACTTTTATGTCTAGAGCTTAACAAACTTAATTTCAGTCATATTTCATTTCAGCAATGTATCGTGATGAAGTCAAGGCCCTATTCTGTTTACCTGATTCAATTCCATGATTATTTTTTAACTCGATAGACAGAACTTTTTCTGCAATATATGTAAATCAGCTGGCTTTCACTCCTTTGAAAAATGCTCTGTTCGACATATCAATGATCATGTATGTTTTTTTGTACATGTAAGTTGTACTGTAGAATGATAACATATTTAAATGAGTGCATTAACATCAACCTTGCAGGCGGAGCTGGTGTCAGAGCTATTCTTACAGAAAATTAATCAACACCTTCCGACCAATCAGAATGAAGAATTCAACAGCACTGTGCTATAATCAGTGAAACTGCTACTAAGGTATGTAGTTATGAGAGCGAGGAATGTAAGTCTGGACCCAGCGAAATATCCTGCGATTTTTAATTAGTCCACAAATTTGGTCAGGGTTGGACCCCAGAAGTAAAGTGTGTGGCTTTAGCGTTGCTAATTGATTCATCTGCTTTTAACACTTTGAATCTTATGGCGTCAACGTTCGTTAATCGTCCCATTTGCGTATCCGATGAGCATCATTAGTGGTGGTGGTGCTGAGTCCATCTCTCTCAGCAGCGCAGCACATCAATCAGTACTGACTCAAAAGAGCCCACAGCGCTTGTTAGCGATACACTCTTTTAATCAGATATAACGCCACTTTCCTCCAATTTACTGGCTGCTTGAGCCGCAGATAAAGTCGAACGGCCCGGAGGCAGATGGCCGGTGAGAGAAGAGAGCAGACCGATGAGCGGTAGCCCAGGTTCCAGCAGATAGAACACAAACTAGCTTGGGCTCAGATATACACACAGTAGGAAATGGTAGGTGCCTTTTGAAGAGTGAAATCAGGTTGATTTTCAAATCTAGGGCTTTGCATGTAATTATTTGCAGCTTTAATGCATGAAATGATGCCTTAAAAACGTACTTTTATTCCTTCGTTTGTTTTTTTTTCCCTGTCTTCCTTTCTTGCATCCTTCCCTATCTCTCTCTCTCCCATCCCTCACCCCCCACTGGCTCGCTCGTTTCCTTTTGCCTCCTTCTTTCTTTTTGCCTCCTTCTTTCCTTTTGCATCCTCCCTCATTGCTCAACTGTGCTCCCTGACTGTCATCTGTTCGCTCACTAAATGAAATTGCTTATATAAATATATGTTAAAGTGATGTGAAGCCAGACAGATGCCAAGCTATTATTTTGTCACATGTTATAAATATAGAATATAAAAGACGCTCCCTGGCCCTTTTAATAGGAAGACCTGTACCACTGTTCATTCATACAATCCAGTCAAGCTCATCGAAACTAGACATTTGAAGAGTAGTAAAAAAAAACCCAAAGGAAATGTTCCAATCTTCCACTGCCCAGTTTTAGTGAGCTTGTGTTCTTTTGGTGTTATAAGTCATCTGCCTCAATGTTTGACGTATTATGCCGCAGACTTCCTGTCAGCTCGAACCAGTCCGACCATTCTCCTCTGACCTCTCTCCTCGAAAAGGAGTTTCTGCAGAACTAGCGCTCACTGGATGTTTTTAGTTTTTCACACCAAACTCTACAGTGTTGTGCATGGAAATCCCAGCGGATCAGCAGTTTCGTAAATACTCAGACCAGTCTGTCTGGCACCAACGCCCCTTCCATGGTCAAAGTCACTGAAATCATATTTTCCTCTATTCACATGTTGAATCTCTTGATCTGTATCTGCATGCTTGTATGCATTGCGTTGCTGCCACATGATTGGCTGATTGGATAATTGCATGAACAATGAGGTGTATACAGGTAAATGTGTATATAGAACAGAATTTAAAAAAAAAACTGAATACGAAATGACTGCAATGTATATTGTACCCTGAAAGCAGCCCTCAGGAAACCTTTTCCTGCTGAAGCTACTTTCCCTTCAAGGATCTGATAACAGATAAAGACATGAATGTTTAAGATAGCAAGGCATCTCTCGTTCACCCTGTAGTTATCCAATATTTATTCCCTCATCATTTGCATCATTGATATAAATTAAAGTGTGAATTATGGCAAATAAAATGAGACAAGAATAATTAATTAGGGTCGGGGGTGAATATGCAGTTGACCAAGTACTTAGATTACGTAATCGAGTGGTTGCTTGTGCATGTATGTGTTATAAATGAGCCCAGATGTTTCCAGTTGGTTACTGAGGTTCAGGTTAGGAAGAGCTTTAGATGGCATTCATAATCTGCATTAATACTTCTATCAGTGGAAGGTCCTTACAGCGATAGTTAAGCAAACATGCGCGTGTTTGTGTTTCTGTCAGAATGAATGGTACCCCATAGTGTGAGCTCAATTTTCTTCTAATTAAATACTTAATTACGCGCTTAAGCGCAGTTCTCTAAAACACAGAGCACATTCTCCCAATTTAATACGAGATAAACGACGAGTATTTATCAAGACACAAAACCGTGTTCCAAACGAAGACTTGATTGCCGACGAGCATCTGCAGAATTGATATTTATTTAGAGAGCTACATTTTTAGAACGAGAAGAGGCACGACTCGATCTGTACACACTGATGGAGAAAGATGATTTATATCTGGATGCGCTTCAATCATTTGCTTCAAGGAAGCAGCTTTTCTACTGAAAAACTCATCATCTACATGGGTTGTTGACCTTGATATGAGGAGAAGGAGGAGGAAAAATGGGCATCTACTGTATGCAAGTTTCCTTTTTGAACAGACCGCAGTGTGTGTATGTACAAGCTTTTGGCCAATACACAATTTGCTCCTTCTACTGTTGGATAATTAAAACGATTTACATCTAACCAGTTTTTCTTTGCCTTTCATATAATTTATACATGGTTTGTCCTGGGGCTGTGCATGTTTCAGATTGCTTGAGAGAGCGCCCGAGATAATCGATGGATCTCAAGAAAAAATAATCCTGTTGCTATTGATCTCAGAGCTACAGAAAGGCTGAGTATGAAGCCTGCGACAAATTAACGAGTAATGGATTAGACTTTTTATTTTTTCCCTTTTTTAAACTGCTGCAGTAAGCGATATGAGTGTTTAATGTGCACACAAATATCCACCTTCTCATCTAAACTCTGATGGGCCTACAAAGGGTGTAACAGCACGTTAATTAACGCGATATGAATGATCTTGTTATGAATAAGCACGGGCGAGGATTTATTTTGTGAGTTATAATGGTAGAGATCACTTTTTTTTTTTTTTTTTTTAATTTTTCACGTTATTTCATGAGAAGTCCTGTACCTGCTTTGTATCCAGAGCATCAAAGGCATATGATTTGCTCTGAAAATCATGTGTGACGTTTATCTAAAATCAATCTCACTTTCAGCATAGGGCCAGCACAGACAAAGCACCCGTTTTGAGCAAATTTGTACCTGTTCGATTTTCATACCTGCTACTTAAACCTTTGAGGGTACACGCTACCGCACACTCTGGCATTATGAGCCTTGTGTAGTATGTGTTAAAAAAACAAAACAAAAAAAAACCACATAATCGTGAACCAAGATTCAATACTTCTGTGTGTGACTGTCAGTCTGTGCTTGAATAAAAGTTATCGGTTCCCCTGTTAACATTTATCAACTAAAAACATGGCCTCATGCAGCATGTCTCTTATCTGCTGTGCTGTTAATTTTGGCTTTTAAAGCTACTCTGACACAAGTGCACAGTCTGAACTGGAGATTAGGGTGCCATTTGTGTCCCGCTGATATTACATCTACAAATATGTACGTGAAGTAAAACTAAAAGCCATTTTAAACAGAGGTAAATGTCCTTAGCAACAGCGCATGGCCGGTTCACATAAAAAACGATACGTTAATGAGATATCCTCATTACGTATAAACTAGGGATGCACCGAAATGAAAATTCTTGGCCGAAGCCAAATATAATGAAAAATCTGGCCGAGAGTCGAAGGCCGAATACCGAACGTTTGTTTTTCGTGTTTTTTTCCACTTATTTTGCCTTTTTTTTCACCACTGCATAAATTAAATAGTCAAAATGTGCTTTTTATTATTTTGTCTTGCTTTTCGAAGAAAAAAATCAATTGCAAAAACTACAATTTCAAAATATTTATTTAACACTGAACATTTTTTTTTCATTCCAGCAAGGCACAATATAACTTTAAATAAATGAGTAAAATAAAAATATTTTGATGTGGTCATCTTTGAGCCCCCCTTGAATAGCCTATGTTTGGCCTATAACTGACTGCTGAAAGAATGGAACACTCTGTAGCCTACAACAAAAAAATGCATTAAAAAGTGCAAAAAATGGTTCATTGTTCGGTCAAATTTATTCGTCCTTTTCACAGCCATTTCACCGAAAGTGCTTTTTTTGCTATTTTCGGCCGAATAATTTCGGTTGCCGAACATTCGGTGCATCCCTAGTATAAATCAGCATTTTTGCATGTCCCATGCAGCTCACTATAACTATTTCTATGTCATCCATTAAAGGTAACGAATATGTCCATTGTAGTTGACGTTCACTCAACCCTGTTACCTGAACACATACACAACTATGAAATATTTGGAATATTCCTCAAATGTTCAATGTGTAATCCAGATTTCCTAAAGATCCTGAAGTCTTAATCATTTTTTCTCTATGTTCAGTAATATTGACTAAAAAAAAACAGTACACAAATTATAGACTGAAAATCAATTAGTACTTAAAATATATACAGTAGTGTATATATTAAGTAAACATCAGAATTTCCCTAATGCCATGTGTATGGATGTTGTATACGGTAATTAAATTTTTCCTAATGTTTGCTAATTCATTGTATACAGAGAGAGAGAGAGAGAGAGAGAGAGTAACACCTCAAACCTGTTACTTTCTACACTGTAACTCATTTATGAGCATAATGTCAACAAAAAGACTTCAGTGTTAAAAATTATTATTTTATTTTATTTTTTAAAAACAATAAAAAAAAATTTGTAAGAGTTGCAAAGGGTAAACGGTAGCACAATACTGGACTCATCCATTATGTATGTGTGTGCGTGTGTGTGTAGGAATGAGAGATGACAGGGGCCAGGCCCTGTGTTAAACACAGAGAACCTGACCTGTGTGTGACATTTGAAAGCTCTTTATGCATGCAGGCTTTTAGAGGCTTCAACAGGGAGACATTCAGTGGTCCAAGGGATTGGAGGGGGAGGACAACGTGGAGAGCGTCCAAAGTGGTGGGGGGGGACCCAGTGACAGCCAGAATTCACAAGACTGACATCACAGCCGAACACTCTCAGACATACAGTGTACACACACACATACACACACAGACTCACGAGAGACTGCAGTCTCCTGCCATACGTATAAACCCAAGGTAACTCATGACTCATTATCCTGCAGCACTCTGGAGTCAATCTGAGGTAATAAAGAGTGATGAAACTCCGTGAAAGGCATTAAAATAAACTTTATTTAGAACAAAAGTGTGCATAAACACAGGTTAAAGTTGACCAAACGTTAGCATTAACCGAAGTGCCATTCTGATTCTAATAGGCTGCTTTTGTCAACGTTGACGGCAAGTTGACGTAACACGTATGTCAAGTGACAGACTTTTGATGACATTAGGTTGAGCCTCGACACTTTCACATTATGACAAATGACTTTGTAGCACAGTGTACTTTTTGCTTTTAGCGTGACGTAATGCTAATAATGTGACATACCTTGAAAAGTGTGACGCTCTGTAGTATCTCAAGTCCTCCGTTGTGTACAATTTTGCAGCCTCACTTTGCAAGCCATGTCGCATCATAACATTGTTTTCACCCCCCAGAAAGTGTCATAACAGAACATAAGTCAGTGTCGTATGACATCAAAGTTGACAAAAACATCCTTTATGACAGGTGATGCCTGTTAACATACGTTTATGTAGGTTTGTCATTTGTCATAAAGAGCTTATGAGGGTGTCATGTAGCCTTCTGACCGGCCTTCAGTAAAGTGTTAGCATAAGGAAGAACCAGTGGTATTTTTACTGAGTG
The DNA here is from genome assembly GCF_001660625.3 of Ictalurus punctatus. Taxonomy (NCBI): domain Eukaryota; kingdom Metazoa; phylum Chordata; class Actinopteri; order Siluriformes; family Ictaluridae; genus Ictalurus; species Ictalurus punctatus. The sequence goes on from NC_030436.2 coordinate 15,529,701, forward strand.
GAAAACAAACAAACAAACAAAACATTAAAAAAAAAAATAGCCATGAAAGTGTCTTAGTGACCAATTTGACTGATCGTGCTAGATGTACTGTAGCTAGCTGACAGCCTATTGGCTATCTATGTAGTAGGAAAGCCAGCTTTAAGTGTCATATATTCAAGCAACAATCTAGATATTATATATGTAATATATTCGAGCTTCATGCATTCAAGGTTCATGCAGATATAGGAATTAGAACATTGTATGCCTCATCTGTCCTCCAGACACATCTGAGGACATTTTTTCTTAAAATTGATTGTGGGGCTTTGTTTAAAAACATTTATCATTTACTTTCTTTGGGATAGTCTTTGTCAGGGAGGGTCGGGCTTTTCTGTTTGGAGCTGAACAGTTCTTGCATTGAAACTTGAAATATCACATGCAGATTCATCAGTACTGGTAGTGTTTGAACAGTGAAACAGTGGATCTAATTTATCCATTTCACTTATTAATGAGCAGACCTTCAGCCCAGTCCTCTCAATGAGGATTGTTTCTGGCCTTTTGGGGCTCTGAAGCAACATCCTAATGCAGACCACATGAGAAAACCTGAACTTTGCTAGCACCCATGAGCTGTCTGTCCTTTATCAGCAAAAATCATGCATTCCTATGGGGCCCCCTGGTGGCTTGGGGTCCCAAAGCAACCGCTTATACCACTTATACTGTAGCTAGAAATGGCTCTGGTCTGAGCACTGAATCAATCTCGCTTTCTTCCCCTTCCTCTGTCAATGCCTTCTTCTTTTGTCCTACATCTTTCATTACTAAATCTCTCTCTCTCTTTCTCTCTGGCGTGCTCAGATCCATTACCATCTATTCGCTCATGACAAATCTGGCCCTGTCAGCAGAAGATCATAATCAAATTGTTTCAAAGGTCATTTAACATCGGCGCTCAAGGGAAAGTCTAAAACCCAGCCTCTGGAGACCCTGGCTCCAATTTATGTGTCAGAGATGAATAGAGGAATGAAACATTTACTGAGAAAATGAACTGGCCAGGCCCCGGTTATGACTCTATGTGGCACTTCATCTGCACACGCTGCCCTTTTTTAGATTCAGTCTTTTCACACATTCTAAACCAATATGGCCTCATATTTTAGCAGTCCTCTTAGTTGGGAGAATTTAGGTGATAGAGGGACACATTTTCCCTTCTGAGTCATGCTGTTTGAAATCTGTCATATTGTTAAAAAGATGGTTTCTGTTTCCGAATCAGAGAAGTGTAAAATTGGCAGCACAAATATTCTGTCTGACTGACTGCATGGAACAAATTGTTACAAAGCGACTTTTGTTTGATTAGATTTCTTTTCTAATTACTGACATTGTTTGGTAGGTAATTGAAGCCATCAGTGGTGATTCTAAACAGAATTCGGGGTAGATTTAAGAAGAAAGAAAAGAAAAATAAGAGTGCACAAAAGCATAATTTCACGGCAATTAAAGTAATCCATTCCCCAAGCTTTGATTAATTTTTCAGTTAACTTTTCCTTATGCTGGAAGTTATTATCCATATTGATATTCAGATACAGCACATTGTATTTGGTGCATTTTAATGAACACAAAAAAACCAACAACACAAGAGCAGGGATTCTCATTTGTAATCCAGTCATCCACTTCAACGATCAAGGGCAAGACACAACTCATGCATATTCATAGGCTTGAGCAATATTGGCTGCCTTCTTGGTGCTGATCTGTTGAGTAGTTTTAATTTACTGTATATCAGTTAAGGTGCAGAGACCTTTTAGGTTATGAATTTTGTATAATAACAGTTTATCTTTAGAGATCGTATCAATGCTGTACATGAGTTAGATGAATCTTCAGCAGGTCTGATGGTCATGCGGGTAATGTGAGGAATAAAACGTGATGCATTGTGCTGTTTATAGGAACGTAATCAATGATATTATTAGGGCTTAAGCCCTGAAGGGGTGAAGACCCCTATTGTTTTCATTAGTTTGCTTATTATTATTATTCTGCCTCTTTTTCTTCTTCTCCTTCTTCTTCTTCCTCTTCCGCTCTGGGAGTCTATGGCAGCCCATAGAACTGTTTGTGGCAAAGTTAAGAAATCTGGCACACTGATAGAGGACAGTCTGTTCTGTTAACACAGCAAATTTGGCATCTCTAACTTAATCCCTCTAGCGCCACCAACTGTCCAAAGTTCCACTCACTTTTCAACCTTGAGTCCTAGAATCAAAAATTTTTTTCTGATTCCTTGGTTCAAGACAATTCGATTGGACCATATGACATAATTTTCCTTCACAAAAAATTCCACCATTTTGAATTTTCTGAAAAACCTACTTTTTCAAACTCGTCCTAGGCCGTTTGAACCATTTCTAGTTCCATTTAATGTTGTAGAACATCTTTTAGTTCTTTTTATCACTTGCCTTCTAACATCATTGTGTGCCTGTTACAGGTAGGCAGAATTGAGGTCAAAATAGGCTGCTGACAAACAATTGAGCAAACAGCACAGTAGAGAGAAACTGGATCAACAACTCAGCAAAATGGCAGAAATGGCTGATCCCGATGAGACAGTGTCCCAACTGGATTCACTGATTTCAATCCAGTTTGCGTTGTTAAACTGGAATTAAGTGAAGCCAGTGGTGTGTGATGTAAAATCTAAATTTCTGAAGGAATGGTTTAGCCCTTAGCCCAAGTTCGTCAGTCCGACTGATGCATCAGCTATAATTGGCTCCAGTAGATGGTAATGGCCTATTGAGTAACACCTCTTCTTTATTGATCCCTCACTAAACTCCAGAGCATGCTGGAATGCTTCACACAAAGGCAAGACCACTGAGTGAAAGCAGTTTGTTCTTGGTCAAGCTCGAGACATTCCTGAAATGCTATGTGCCAGTACTTATTGATTATTGGGTATACGTAAAAGATCTGAAAAACAAATGTACCAGGGTCACTTGCATATTGGGACCATGGACCAGAAAAGCTGTTTGGAGCCACATATGCTCTGGACTGTGAAATATGAGTAGTGAGGCACCTGTACCACTCTATAGCTGATTGATACATAGTGCTATGGCATCTGCATGACCTCTTTATGAGACAGGATAGCCTGCCAATCTTTGGTATAACAACACCATGGACATGCCTCAGCACGGTAATGAATTTGCTTTTATGGACATATGTTGACATCATTTCACCCATTCAGTCCAAATCAGAATAAGCCCTTATGACTCCTACTCCTTTCATTTGGCAAAACCATTATTCAACAATTAAAGAAATATATCATTTTATATTTACAAACATGTAAATGGTTCATTCTGAAAATTTCAAGATGATTCACCAAAAAATTGTTTATTCAAATATAATGTCATTTAATGGCCCTGAATTGGACCAAGAGTCTAGTCCTCACCTATGGTCTTGGTATTGACCAAAAGAAAAGTTGGCAGTTATGGTGGCAGAAATGCGGTTCCTCTGTAGGGTTGCTGGGCTTACTCTCCATGATAGAGTAAGGAACTTGACAAAGTCAGATCTCTGTTGACTGGGAGATATGCTCTTCAGAATCAAGAGGAGGTGGTTTTACACTTTACAAGGATGCCCCTTGGTCTGCCCGCACTAGAGCTCTATCAGGCAAGGGCGTAACCATGGTATGGACATTGGGGGGGTCCAAGCCCCCCCCCAAACATCCAAAGTTTGATACTGGAAATTCACATATTTAGAACAATAGTTTTCGGATTACAGTTACCGTTTGAATTCACGTGATTTCTGAGTGATTTCCCCACAGCATGGGGAAATTGTAGCGTGCTGTGGACGTCCTGTGGGCAGATGTATTCTCTGCTCCATAACCTACCATGAAACCTACTACACCAAGTAGCTAGGCGAGCTAAGATGTGTGCAGGCAAACCACACACGCTAACATTGAAACATGCAATCACGACTTTTAAACATACTCAGATAGGATGGCTACCTATGAAACTAAATTCAACACTATGTATGTTGTAAATACAATTTCCCCACGGATGCTTTCAAGCAATGCTGTGCTGCCTGCATTGTGACCAGGTACCATTATTTTCCCAGAAGAGCAATGACTGACTCAGATGATCATTTTAATTTGATAAACTGAATATTCTGTTTGTGTAACTGGTGTCATTAATTATGTTAATGTCATCATGCTGTTTAGCTTGCTGTGTAATAAGTGTACAAAGTGTACAACGATATAGAGTGGTAACCTGAAACGTTAGCTATGTAAAGGGTACTGGAGTTTTCTTTTCTTAATTCTAAAGACAAACTGCCATAAATAGTTCAGAATGGATAACTATAATATGGCCACAATTCAGAGATCCATATCTCTCGTTGCCAAGCTAGCACACCTCAGCATTATGCTGAGCCTTATATCTGTAAAATCACTTAGTTGTCCTTAGCCCGAATGTAGTGTAAAGGAACAGAATGCTGTGCAACTTTCCTCATTTTCACTCGCATTTATAACAGTCTGTCACAACGTGAGGGTTCATATGTAATGAATGTAACGTTAATGGTCAAAAGTAGACTAGCCTACTTCCTGGGTGTGTAAATATCAAAAGTTAATTGACGTTCTTAAGAACAAACCAAGCCATGGTATGATGCCTTCTATACTAAGCTAAGGTTACCTACTGTTTAGGTATCTAGTTACTTACTATCTGAAAAAAGCTTGTATGTTCTGCTGCACTTTTCTATGCTTGGCTGCTGTCTCCATTTCTTACAGACTGAGCTGCTAAAATATATCAACGAACTTGCGTTGAGTATGGGCGCAACCAAGTGTACAATTGGAGGGGGGGCACACACCCATTTTCTTCAACAAACGGAAATATATTAAAAAGGAATAGACATAAATAAATATAATAGAGGAACAAAAGACCAATCCGTTTTCAGGGTTCATTAAAGAGGGACATATAGAAAATATTTTGTACTGCATATTGGGGTGACAGATTGGTATTCCCTCAACATTGGGAGGGGACATGACCCCCCCAAAGAATGCGTGGTTACGCCCATGGTATCAGGCATGTCCCACTGAACAGAGACCCCATTGCAGACCCAGGAACTGCTGGAAAGACTGTATCTTAGAGTTGGTTTGGAACTATCTGGGGATCCCACAGGAGGAGCTGCAGTCTGTGGCTGGGGATAGAGAAGGTATGCTCCTCTCAATTGAGAAGAGCCTCGGAGTAAAGCTGCTGTTTCACCAAATTGAGAGGAGCCAGTTGAGGTGGCTTAGGCACCTTGCAAAGATACTCACTCTCCTGCTAGACCTGCATCAAGCACATCCCACTGGACAGGGACCCCTGGGCAGATCCAGCACCTACTGGAGAGATTATATCACACAGTTGATTTTGGAACATCTGGTGATCCCCAAGAGGAGCTGAATTTGTGGCTCAGGATAGAGAAGAATAGGGTGACCTTCTTACCCTGTTGCCACTGTGACCTCGACCAGGAAAAGCCAAAGTATGAAATTAACAAATGAAGGAAAGAATGAATGATTGAATTAATGAATTGCTGTTTTTCCCAGGGTTCCCACTACAGACCTTAAACCAACAATTTAGAGTCAGCCCAGGATTATTTAAAAAATTACCTTAATCATCCACTCTTCATGCATCCATTCCATTTCAGTTTCTCATTAGTCAATTTTCTGCATCTTTGTAGGTATTTTAGCATTCATTGAAGATGCATGAGAATGGAGAAGTACCCTTGCAAGTAGCTGTATATTTGTGTATTATACTCGTAGGCCCTCAAGCCCTTAAATTAGCAGCGAAAAAGCACAAGTTTTTAAAATCTTAAGCACAACCTTAATTTGCATTGGACATTGGAAAAAAAGAAAATAAAAACCGTTACTATCTAAGAGTACATAAAGAACAAGGGCTGGCAATAATCTCAAACTTTTGACCAGCGTATTATTTCGGGGATTTACTCAGCCCAAATTTACATGAATCAATACACTCATTATAACAGAGGAGTCAGACCTTCAGAAGAGCAAGAAATGAAAACAATTGTGAGGATTACACTGAAGGTAACTGAACAGGATAATGAGGAATCCTCAAGAGCATCCCTGTGATTTCCATGTCCTATTTATGTGAAGTAAGAGCATAAAGTGGTGTAGAGACCATGCTAATCAAGACAAAGTCTACCTCCCTCTTTAACACAAACATTGGTGACTGTGCTGATTTAGATTCCTTAAACAACAGTAGGAAGCTTATTCAGGTAAAGACAATATGAGTTTTGCCATGTTATGCTAATCTTCAATTAAATATTATTTTGCACTGTGCTCTTTTCCAGAATATAAGAAACCACAGTGAAAGCTAACTCACACAAATAAGACTGTATGAAATGCTATGACTACATACAGTACATACAGAATACAACTTTTTTTTTACTGAAATGATCTTGTGGGAAGTGTAGGTTACCGGTTTCATGATAAACCACGATAAAATTCCCAGACAGTTAGTACTACCTTGTCACATTTAATATCATTAAAACCATGCGCACTTGTCGAGATTTGTGAAACTTGCGCTAAAAGCTGTCCACACGCACACACACACCCAGCATGAGTCTGACGCAGGCGCAGCATGCCACATTGACAGTGCTCAGGAGATTTTCCAACCTTCCAAGAGGACCAAATCCGAAGTGTGGTCATATTTTGGATTTTATAAAAGTGCTGAGGGAAACTAAATATAAGATGGTAACCCTGAAGAAAGATCAGGATCAAGATCTTCTTTCGCCAGAAGACAGCACGATGGTGGAAATGTTATGGTTTGGGGTTGTTTCACTGCCTCAGGGACTGGACAGCTTGCATTCATTGATTCAACTGTAAATTCTGCATCATAACAACTCTTTGCTTGAAGATAATGTGAAGGACATCTGTTCAAAAGTTGAAGTTGAACACTAGCAAATCCACCAAGGAACGGCTCAAAAAGAAGAAATGGAGGGTTACGGAATGGCCTAGTCAAAGCCCGGATTTGAATCCTATTGAAATGTAGGGGGATTTGAAACGGGCAGTACATGCAAGAAAACCCTCAAACATCTTGCAACTGAAAGAATATTGCATGGAAGAGTGATCAACAATTCCAGCAAGCCTGGTGGACAGTTATACAAAACACCTACAAGAAGTTACTTCTACTAAAGGGGGCAATAATAGATTCTGAGTCCAAGGGTATACTTACTTTTTCCACAGAATAATTCACTATCTATTGATATTTCTGTTGAATAAATGATTTAAAAACTTAATTTTCCTTGTAGTTTTGTTCAAGTATTTAATTTTTTAATAGGCACGGCACTGTTTCAAAGATGATCAAATGTTTGCTTGTCCAAATATAAATAAATAAATAAATAAAAAAGCCAATAAAAAAGATTTCCATGGGGTGTACTTATTTTTTCACATTGCTGTGTGTGTATGTATCTATTATATATAATATATAGATGCATGCCCTGAGGCTGATTTGAACCCAGAACTGATTCAATTCCAAAGCTCTGATTTTCTCTTTGTTAGTATTTTATTGATAGTATCACACACACACAACGAATTAGCTACAAGTGGGCAGAATTTTATTTTGAATGCCTGTAGTTCAGTACAGACAATGCCGAGATTGAAAGGCATTAAAAAGAAAACATGCACAAGGTGAAGGATGAATATAGACTACAGAATAACACTGTGATTCATACCAGCTACAGCACTGAAGAATAATGTTCTCATTTGAGCTTAGAAGATATGCCCTTCATATTTAGAGCCAAGACGAGCAGTCTCTGACATCAGAAGGAAGTGGATTTTGAAGTGGGAGTTAATCCTGCTTTCATTTATTGATCTTTTTAGAGGTCTGATTCTATATACAATATAATAACCTGGGGGAGCTACAATACCTTTCAAGCACTACTGCTGCAAGCTCATGAAAAATCAATACCATTGTAATATTCATATGTGCAGAGATCCACACGAGATGGTGAAGTTAATGGTTTAAATAGAAATAAGGCTTTATAGGTGGAGATGTGGAATTACAATAGAAGAAAATACATAAATTACTCCACAAAGTCAGAATTGTAAATCCAAAAAGTCACACAGAAAACACTCGGATTATATTTGAGAGATTGGCTTCATTGCCAAAAACTCATTCATACAACATATATATGGAATTTAAACCGAAATATTAGCAAATCGAAGGTAAAGTTCATTATCCGCCAATACCAGGAGATTCTCCATGATATGCCCCAGCTCTGGGAGACTTTAAGATGATCCTGATGTGGACAATTCTCCATCAATTTCATGCCATTCCATTTGTTTAATCGATTGGTCTTTGAGTGATGGATTAGCTGTATAGTATCATGTGTGTTCCTGTTTCCTTGAAATGAAAGCATCGCTGACCATTTGGTGGATAAGATTGGCAGTACCTGTTCAAATTCATGGATATCCCTTGATGGGTACCTGAAAAGGTGCGACAAAGGCAAGATTTGTGGTTAGTAGCAGTTCATTTCTGTGACACGGTTAAAGAAAACATCTTTTTATTTATTAGCGGAAAATCCCACCCATTGTAGCTAATCCATCCCATACATGCAGTCAAACAATGGCTACCAGGCAAAATCATAAACAATACAGCAATATTTACAATATTCACTTGCTCCATCAATGGCACCAACCAGGAAGCTACTGTCTGGCACTCAGTTTTTGCACTTAACCTGTGAAGCTGAATAAATGATTCCTGTGATGGAAAGTGGAATAGGAGCTAGCTGAAACAATATTAGATTGCACCCAAAGTGCCTGTGCCACTCTCTGGTTTTGTAGACTGTTGTTGCTGCTATAATTTGCAAGTTCATCGCTCTCTTCTTTCTCTGTCTCCATCTATTTGTCTGCCCGTCTCACCTTTCTCAAACCTTTTAAGTCTGTCACTTGATATAACCAAGACTGTGATGACCCAGAGGGTGATGGCGGAATTCTGTGGTTGTGAGCTGAGAGATCCCTAAAGGCCTTGGTGTCTTTCCAACTGAATTGAACCTTTATAGCACACTCAATATTCATGTCATTCTCTAAAGAAATGAAAGATTTTGTTATGGGTTCATTGTAAAAGCATAGCTTGGAGGAGAAGAGATTTCATAATGTGGTTTCACCATCAGTGGTCCGTACGACGTGTCAATCAACACAGCACTACTACTACTGAGAGCACCAAATCCGAGTAATCTTACTAAGTTTTGGAGAATCCAGATACACCTGAGAAAGCTCAGAAAATTACCATCAATCTGGACAGCTTTAACTGATTAGCTTCTTTCAGATCCATCTCAGTTCAAATTCTGTTAATGAAGACTCAGGACAATGTGCTAGCAAGGAGTTCTTCTGAGCTCCTGTCTTATCTGTGGAAGAATATAAAGTCAAGGGGAACTTCACCTCTTAGGAATTTCCTATGTTCACCTTAAACCGGCTTTAAGAATTTCTGACTGATTATGCTGTTGCAGAAAAAAATTGTATAAGAATTCTTTGGTCACAACAGTTTAAAAACTGAAGCAAAAGAAGTATATGGTGTGTCACACCAAATGATATTTCATATAGTATCCAACATTTCACTAGCATTCGTTTATTCTTGAGTAATAGCAATAATATTTATTATTATTATTATTATTATTATTATTATTATTATTATTGGGGCACGTGTGCCTAGAACCTCCGTGGTTGGGGGTTTGAATCCTGATTCCGCCCTGTGTCTATTGAGTTTGCATGTTCTCCCCATGCTTTGGAAGTTTCTTCCATGTACTCCGGTTTCCTCTCCCAGTTCACAGACATGTTGATTGACATCTCCAAATTGTCCGTAGTGCGTTAATGGGTGTGTGCAATTGTGCCCTGTACAGAGTTGGCACCCAATCCAGGGTGTCCCTTGCCTTGTGCCCCAAGTCCCCTGGGATAGGCTCCGGGCTCTCCGCAAACCTGTGCAGGATAAGCGGTACAGAAATTTGATGCAGATAATGATAATAATAATAATAATAATAATAATAATAATAATAATAATAATAATAATCCTCTTTCGAGTAACATTTTGTATTATTTCCTGAATAAACCATTAACCCCCACTGTATTTCAAATAATTGTTTATCTACCATCATTGTAAATGATGTAAAAGACAGGTATGAAATAAACATTTGAACAAAACTTTGAAATACTGTTGACCGACTGAACTAACTGGTGGGATACACGGTATACTGTACATTTTTAGGTGACTAAAAAACTTTGCATTTTAGTCTTATCTTAATCAAAGAAAACTGTAAGTATTTTAGTCTAGTTTTAGTCACTGAAAACTGTAGACATTTTTAGCCATAAGATGATGATGATGATTATTATTATTATTATTATTATTATTATTACCACCACCACCTTACTAGTTGTCTTAATATAGCTTTAAAAAACCCCAACAACTTAATGTTACCACAAAGACCTTAACCTACCTCAATTTCTTTGTGGTTAGCCTTCATATGCCGCTTGAGGTTTATTGTATTCTTTCCAGATATTGTGTGTCTCAGCCTCATTATAGAGAAAATGAGCCAGAATATCAGATCTCTTTCTCCCAAGTCCAACTGTTGCTGTCATTATTTAACGGACGTTAGCGTGAAAGGTTTTCCCACTGTGCTTGTTTAGTCCTGATATGCCACATGCATCACAGGAAAGGTAACTGCCAGTCATGCCTTCCAATGAACAGGAAATTGGATTGTAATTTAGCAAAAACAAACAAACAAAAAAACAGTCTTTAATATTTTGTCTCTTTTTTTGTCGACAAAAATAAAGACTGATATTGGTAGAGTTCAGGTTTCTTTAACTACATTATAGTCTCGACTTTTTCATCAACAATATTGCGTGGTGATACGGTCACAGTTAGTGTTTAATGACATCGGTGTCATCTCGTCATCGTCTCATCTTAGTCATGGGAAAAAAAGTTTGTCAATGAATATTTTTTGTCATAGTTTTCATTAACGAAACTAACACGTTGGTGAGAGAGCTCAGAGTTTTGAGCTGACAGGAAGTCTACTGTAACTCAAATAGTGACTCTGTACAACCGTGGTGAGCAGATAAGCAATTATATGAGTTAATTTGGCAGTTGAGTAAAGAGATATTTTAAAATTTGGTTAGTTAGGGCTAATTATAAAAACTATATATAACCAGTATTCGAATAACTGATGAAGAAAGTTATCTTTGGAAAAAATATAAGTACCATGTCATTCACTAACCAGTTACATGGCTCAGAAAATTACCCTTGTGCTCTTTTCAGCTTGTATTTTAGAGGGTTGTGATGTTTATGAAAGGAGTGAGGATGTGTGGGAGCAAGAGTGAAAAGAAAAAGAGAATGCACTGTATGACCTTGTATATGAGGAGTGGAAAGAAGCTATGCAGTAAACATGCTGTCAAAAAATGGATCCTGTATGTACTCATTAATTCAAATAGTAAATCAATATTATTTCCTCATTTAAAGTAATCATCAAGATATGTCCCTGACTATTACTCCAGTTCTCTCAACTGGTGTACTGATGTACAGCCAGGTGTAATATTGTTCGATTAACTCATCATAGAAATTCAAGCACTGTTTTTTTTGTTAAAAGTCTGTTCAGTGGCCTCATTGTGTTGATAGACTTTAACAGACAGCTTAGTAAGGCAAGATTACATCACAGCAGGTTACGTCAAAGCAAAACGGCAAAAGAGTTGCTTTAAATCGGCAAGCCAAATTATGGATTAGGCTGAATGTATGAAAACTGTGTCCAATTTGCAAATGCTTTTATATTAGAGACACAATGAAATGAAAGCTGGGGGGATAAAAAAAAAAACCTCCCATCCAAGGCCATGGGCTTTGGATTTAATTCATTCTGAAAGGATCCTCTGATTCCATCGTGAGTTCACACAAGTGCCAGACAATGGGTGCCAGACAATGGCCATCTCACAGGTCTGGATCATATTTCTCTTTTATTTCTCTCATAGTGGATGCCCTAATATCACACACTAATCCTCACCTCATTCTGGCCTGCCAAAAGGACAAAGAAGAGTCCACTGGTGCATGCCGTCATACTGTCCTTATAGAGGTTATACATTCACATTGACTAAAGGTGAGAAAATTCAAGTGTGATTTCAAGAAGCACTAGCCAAATTTGCCAATTGATTCATCCCTTCTTTCAGTCATTTACTTCATAAAGTGTAATGAAGGAAAAGTTGTCTGGATTTGAATGGAAACATTATCACTTTTACATCATTTTGTGTAAAGTGTAGAAGAGTGTGGAAAACTTTCTTTGCACTTTGGTACAGTGGAAGGCTTTGTTGAGAGACATGAGTTTCCATGCTGTGCACGCTCAGTTTCAGAATCAACTATTTCAGCTGCCAGGTCATCCAATTGGTACATCCCTAAAAATACAATATAGTACATAGATGTATTGTTTTGCACGTTTAATGTGTAGATTTAATAATTTTTTGTTGTTAACAGTGAAGTCAAAAACAGCATTTTAGCTGGAAATATTTATAGTATGTTCTGTGGTTGTTTATCAGGAATTAATTGCTGTCCCTTTTTTTTAATAAACAATGTCATTGGGAAAAAAATTATTAGTGGACTACATTTTTTGAATTACTGGTAAGCTAATAGAAATAACTACTCATGCTACCCCTAGAACGCATATGATGTCGGCTAACATGGCAGATTTTGCACATAAAACAAAATCTCTTGCTGTACACCGGTCACACCTGTGATTTTTTTTTTCTCTTTTGCATATTTGTAACTTGTCCCTGGAAGCTTGCAAAGAATTTTGATATTTTTGGAATTTGATATTTGTTGTTTATATATATATATATATATATATATATATATATATATATATATATATATATATATATATATATATATATATAACATTTCATTTCATTATTTTGAAGGCATCTTTGCTCTACAGCATTTCTTTGCATGTGCCTAAAACATTAGCACAGTACTATATTTTAAATAGTTGGATTATGCTGGTTGAAAAAATATACATCTGTGCTGAGGAAGCCTGTGGAATTTGTTTTACAACTCCGAGGATCCTGTCCACAAAGGTTTAAGGACCCCTGGTAGACAAATAAGTATGTTCATTTTGTTCTGCATTTATAATGTATTACTGTAGCTTAAAAAAGACAAAAACTTAAATAAATACATTTATTTATACAATACATTAAATATATTTTTGCTATTAATATCACAGAACTGACCTATAGGGCCATACAATTCCTCAAGATATGCATTGATAATTAGCTCTATTAGTCACGCCTCAGATAAATTCAAAGCAAACTCCTTATTTCTGTTTTTTGCACCTGCGGTCTCTCACACCCCCCTGTTTCAAATCAATCTTTTCCCCACTGTCTTAAACACATGCCACTTGCCATTTCACTGATCCGACTCTTCTGATTGCAGCTGTGTCTAAAGGCTCCTTGCTACGCTACCGCTTTGAAAGGTCAGAGGGAAGCTGTGGATCAATTCCCAGCTTATTGCTGAGTAACTGAGTCAGTGAGAGTGATTCATTTGGCTTCAGGGGAGGGGTGTATGTGTGTGTATGTATGTATTTATGTATGTATGTATGTATGTGTGTGTGTGTGGTGGGGTTGGGGGTGGGGGTTAATACATCTCCTGATGAGATTTTGCCTTGTGTACCTTATCTCAAGCAAGCACCGGTATATCGTTGCCATACAGGTTAGAGTCTAGACGAGCTGGGATTGCATTTGAGCTAATTTCCTGTTGGGTGGTTGTTGTTGTTGTTGTTGTTGTTTTTTTTCTTTTTTGGATGGTAATTGGGATTGTGTTGGAATTTAAAGCAATCTGTTTTTTTAAACACTTCAGAAGTTGAATAGAACTCTAAGAGAGTGCATGTAAACATAATTAACGTTTCCTGCTGAGAAAGTTCTGGATTGCTGAAGGGTGGCAGGGGACAGATGGCAGGGTGCAACTGCAGGGGGGAAGTCGCACAGAGAGACAGAGAGACAGAGACGGGTGCCAGGCAACATTAGTTACACTCAATTCTCAGCGACCCGCACAGCTTGGCACATAGGGGCGCAGCAGACATTTTCACACGATGGTGGCTCGTTTGCAAATATGGCTTGAAAAGATTGATGGAGGGCATCAGGACAAATCTGCTCGGAGGGCATTAGGCTTTTTACAGAAATCCACCAATGCAATTCTATTAAAAAAAAAAAAACATTTATTATTACATGCACAAGGAATTAGTGTGTGTCTTTTCTGTCTCAGTTCTGTCACATTGTGCTACTCTTAACAGTCTGCGAGCCTCTGAAGCGGGATTCTGTATAATTAAATCAGGTGTTACAGCAAGTTACAGTCAGGCTTTTGAAAAATACTAACAGTTATTGTAGAGCTGAGTGTATACAACTGCACGTCCACTCTTCTTGGAAGGCTTATCACTAGATTTTGGAGCATTGGGCTCTGGGAATTCTGTCCATTCAGCCACAAGAGCATTAGTGAGGTCAGGCACTGATGTCGGCCAGGAAGGACTGACCTACAGTCAGCTTTCCAGTTCATCCCAAAAGGTGTTCAGTGGGGTTGAGGACAGGGCTCTGTACAGGACACTCCAGTTCAAACCATGGAGCTCGCTTCATGGAGCTCGCTCTTCATGGAGCTCGCTTTGTGCACAGGGGAATTTTCATGCTGGAACAGGTTTGGGGCCTCTTAGTTCTAGTGAAAGGAATTGTTAATGTTAAAGCATACAAAGACATCCCAGACAATTGAGTGCTTTTAACTGTTTGGGGAAGAGCCACATATGGCTGTCATGGTCAGTTGTCCACATACTTTTGGCCATGTATTGTATTTTGAGATGGCTTGCCCTATGAATGGTCCCCAAGTGATGCTCTACAATATTAGGGATTGAAAGCTAGTGAAAGCCAAGGAGGTGTGAGTTTACTGATGTAGACCTAAAACCATTTTTTTTTTTTTAGGTTTTAACTGCCAATTCTTAAAACTGATTCTGTCCTATCACACAACTACAGTACTACCAAGTGAAGGGTGAAAGCAAGTGTGTACTTCCTTTAAAACATGTAAAGGCAGTCACCACATCTTTAGAAACTGCTGCTAATGCTTTGTCACTTGGAAGAAAGTGCTATCTGCCTTCTTCTGCTCACAATTCTGCCTTCTTGGATTCCTGTGTTGTTGTCAGCATTTAAACTTGCATAAGAACTTATATAACATACCTGTTAGACATAGCGTATAACTACTTTAAACTTTACATTTGTAATGGACATTAACTTGCTTCCTGGCCATTACACTTGACATATACACTCTTTTCATAAAAGCAATGGTTTTATATATAGAAGCATGACAGTTTAAAGTACCATTTGAGTGCTTAATTGGTCTCTTGCAGCTCAGAAAATGGTTTTTGTGTGTGCTGTTTAAATTATGCCACAGTTGCCTCCACAAAGTCAGTCAAGCTGTTATGTTCTCTCTTGTATCACTGTTCAAAAAGTAATTAATAATCTGACTTGGTAGTTTGGGGGGGGGGGGGGGGGTGCATGTAATTAACATTCAAACACTGGGAATTTTTAAAAAAGTGAATGTTCTAGTTGTAGCTGAGTGGGATAAAGTACATGCAAATGATTTTGTTTTTGTACTTCTAATCGTCACTGGGAAATAGAGAATAGTGAATGAATCTGATATTCATTAAAAAATGAACAAGTGGAGCATTTTGGAAGAATGCGGTCATTAAAATTTAAGCAATAAAAAAATTTGAAGAAGAGGAGCGTAGTACTGTGGCACAGGTTTAATACAAATTATACCATGCCTTCATATCTGTTATCCATGGCAACAGTTTTTAGATGACCATTAAAATTCAGTGATTCAATTATTATTTTTTGAGAACTGCAATAGCTTGAGAAGGGGCCACTCCATATACTACCAGTGCTTCTCTCTCTCTCTCTCTCTCTCTCTCTCTCTCTCTCTCTCTCTCTCTCTCTCTCTCTCGCTCAATCTAATTTGGCCTTTATTAAAGACATTAGTTAACCCCAATATGTGTTTCTTGAAGGTGTTACCCAAGTAATCATAAACATCTGTGTCTGTCAGCCATTACATTTTGCAATAGGGATTATATTCATTAGATGGATTCATTCCACTTTTGAGTTCTCAAATCTCATTGGTTAGAGTGCATAATCATTGATATTGTGAAAAGTTTTCGTAAGGAGATGTTTATTTATGGACGGAGCATCCAGCAGTGCATTGTAACAGTCAGTAACACGGAGGAGTCAGAGGACTTTGTGCTTTCTAGTTTCTTATCAACATGACAAACTATGTTTTTTGGCTTATTAACTTAGACCAGGGGTGTCCAATCTTATCTGGAAAGGGCGGGTGTGGGTGCAGGTTTACATTCTAACCAAACAGAAGCCACACCTGATTCTACTGAAAGCCAAGATCAACTGATTAAACAAGTGGAATCAGGTGTGGATCCTATTTGGTTGGAATGAAAACCTGCATCCTTACTGGCCCTTTGTGGATAAGACTGGACATCCCTGACTTGGGGGGAGAGAGAGAGAGAGAGAGAGAGAGAGAGAGAGAGAGAGAGAGAGAGAGAAGGAAGGTGAATGACTGTTTAGACCTGTTATAATGTAAGTGGCATAATTTGTTTCACAGACTTTCTACAATTAAATGTACATTAAATGTAACTATAAGCTTTTTTTTTTTTTTAAAGTATGTTTTTTAATGAAGAAACAAATTTAATCATTGGCAATTTGCTGTATAAGAGGGGAAGAGACACTTTAGGATGTGTAATTATTGGATTATAATAACATCAACTCTGCTTTGTGTCAGGTCACATCACACCATCCTGTCAGTGATTATTCTCCTATAACAGCACACCACGAAGTATTATATTCCTTACATAGCATTTATTAAAATTGAACTAGTGAGAAACTCTGAGTTTGTGAAACTGAAAGTTGCAGTCGAACAGGATGGTCCCAGAGCCATGAGTACAAATGTACTGGAAACAGGCTTACACAGAAACACACGTTTACCTCGCACCTCTGGAGATGGGTCGTTCGAATCCCGCCTCCACCCTTTGTGCATGTTCTCCTCGTACTTCGGGAGTTTCCTTCAGGTACTCCGGTTTCCTGTCCCAGTCCAATGACATGTGCTGTAGGCTATTTGGCATTTCCAAATTGTCTGTAGTGTGTGAATGTCCAGGGCGTCCCCCGCCTTGTGCCCTGAGTAGCCTGGGATAGGCTCCAGGCTCCCCCGTGACCCTGTATAGAATGCATTGATAAATACAACTTCAATATATCATGAATGTCCAGTTTAGCTACTTTTACACTAGTGTGTATGTCGAGAAATCGGTCATTACAGACCCGGTTTTTATAAATCTACACGGGGTAAAGGTATAAGAGCGCCAAGCTTTCCTCCCACTGCCATTTCCCCACAATAATCTCCTTTTTAAATCTGTGGACAACCATTGTTTAAAGATCTTATCTCCTCAATAAGCTCTACTTTAGAGGGCTCTACTTTTAGTTTCCCTATAAAAAGGCAGTTAATGAAATCACAAACAGCCCGGTGCACTGGGACAGTGGAACGAGTTCAGGAGATGGAGGAGGAAAGAAAAAGAAGGGAGGAAGGGAAGAAAAAAAAACCTCAAGGCTTAATTGGCAGCAGCAGTTTCCAGTGTAATTGTGTGTTATCTGGCGAGTCACCTTCCAGGGTCATTAAGATCAGAGGAGATTAATTGAGCAGAGCCTGCTAGTTCGAGAGGAAAAGCTCCAGAGAGAGGTGTGGATATTTGTTCCATTACTCAAGTGGCAAATCTTCCCAGCTGCTCTGTCTCGCTGTGCTTATTTCTTACACACACACACACACATATATAGCACTTAGATTCTGGGACAGGGTCAGGCAGAATGTACAGAATGAGTAGTCAAGCTTTAAGCAGATGCTGTAAATGCAACTCTCTGGCCTCTTTCTAAATCTGCTCCTTCCCGGACCGATTGAGGTGTTTTTGGGTCCCCAGTGAGATACACCACCAAAGTTCAGCTATTACAGCCGCAAAGCAATTAGGTACATTAATGATTGAGCAGAAAGCATGGAATGTGGTGGGGTTTTTCTTTTCTTTTCTTAGAAAAGTATTACATGATCTTCTCATTCCCCTCATTAAAAGACATGCACAGTCATGACACATGAATCCATACTTTATTCTGAAATGCTTGCTACGCAATTAAAGTGTTCTCTCAGCTCTGCTTTAAATGAATAGTTAGCAAACGCTGAGCAGAATTTAAAAGCAGCTACTTTTGCAATGTAAAATAGTCTGGGTATATAGAGACGCATTGAAAAGGACCAGCTCAATAAGAGAAGGATTGTGTTTCTGCCTTTAAGAAAATGAACCAGGTCTGTTATAATTAAAACTTTGAAGAATGTATGTATATGTTAAATAACTTGTACAGCAAAAACCTTGGTAATTGTCCTAATTCACAGCAGTAAAACCATATAGTTTAAAAGGATTTAAACAAGCTTACCATAAACACCCATGCTTTACTACTACAATGGTACTGTAATGATAGAGTTTCATAAGTAAGATTTGATAGAGTACATAAAACAGGTTGTACTGTTATTGAAGAAAACAAGTTATTCCTTGTTAGTACTTGTTTTTTCCCCTCACTTTCTCTAAAAAAAAAAAAAAAAAAAAAAAGACGAAAAAGAAAGCGTGAAACCACAAAGTTCTTAAGAATCTCCCGTAACAGAAAACTTACTAACACTGGAGACTCCTTCCATAAATGTTAAATAAACATTTCCTTACAGAGACCTTCCCCATATCATCATTTAGAGGTTTTTGTTGTTAAATAATTTATGTGCATTATGTACTGTGTCCACTAAACAAAATTAGAATAAGTTACTATAGAAACGATAACGTATTAGAACAAACGCATAAATATAAACCTGTGATTTGCCTTGGAGCTAGAAATACAGTCAGAGCTGCTGTTACAGCAAACAAGAATCGTAGAGGACATATCCATCGTCAGTTTTCTTCAAGTGTATGTATTTATGTATGTATCATCCATGTACAGTAGTAATGCATTAATAGTGTGAGAATACATCCTTAATTATATAATACAGTAGCAATTATATATAAAGGCAGAAATGATATATAAAGGCAGTAGCAATTATGTACAAAATCTATTATATCTAGATGCCCCACATGTCCGTGTAAGCTAAACAGAAGTAGGGAGAGCTGTTATATAAAGTGTAACACAAAGCAAATATTGTAAAGTTTGCAGCACTGCTCAGTTGGAGTATGCGGTAAAGAGTGAAACGCCAACACTCAGAACTGCACGTGCACTTCTGCAAGATGTCAACATGATAAATCCAGCATTTACAAGTGCACCGTGCTGGAAGCCAACCTGCGCCTCTGGATTAATAATCACTTCCTGCAAATTGTTTTTGAAATAATTAATGTCGACCGGGCTGTCGTGCATATCCTCACACAGGAGTCTATAAATTCACCGCTTTAAAACGATTCGTCATGTATTGATGGAGTGGTGTTTCGAAAAGGTCTGGCTCAGCATTTCACGCTGCTGAAAATACAAATAATTTCATACCCCGACGATGTTCAGGTCTTAAATCTGATTGGTCAGAAGTTGTTGATTTATTCCATAACAGCAGCCCTGACAGGTTTATATTAAGGTACTCTTCTAATACATCATTTCTTTAGTAAAAACTTACACAGGGACTTATATTGTATGCGAGATGCTTCATATTTAATAAGTTTATAAGTTTTATAAGTTATATATATGTTTTTTGTGAGGAGATTTTTGGAAGGAGTCTCCAGTGTCACTACTTTGTAACAGTCTTTAAGTTATCCAGGATTGGAAAGACTTCAGGATGGAAGGCTTAGTAGTTTTGTTTTTGTTTTTTTTTGTCATATTAAATGCAAGAGAGAGAAAAAAGTGGCAGAACATCAGTTTATAGTTTGACAGCTGTTTTAAATGAAAATAGGAACTTCTACTTTAAAAGGAATTAGTGATAAATGATAAAATGAACTACTATTGTTCTACAATATTAAATGTAACAATAAACAGACAAAACACACAACGTGTCATTCATTAATGAATGAAAAATTGTAATCGTTGCTTTGGTAAAGAGGAATAAAACACAATAAAAACAACTCGCAGATCCCGCACCACCCTGTCGTTGGTTGTTTTCCTAAAACAGCATGTCCCCATATGTTTTGTTCCAGAAATATTTCAGCCCAAACTATTGTACATGTAAATCCATTTTCATTAAGTGGTAGGAATGGCCACACTGTAATGTTGCTGAGATATAATCGGATCATGTGACTGGATTTTGATCTCAAAAGGATAGAACAATCATGCATTTTGACCTTTTTTTAAGAACTAATGCAAAAACACCATGCAAATTTGGTAATTATCATGCACCTGCCAGTGGGTGCTTGGTCCATTAACTCCTCATTGACTGGCTTTCTCACAGGAAGGGGTGGTGTATCAACAATGAACTGACTGAATTTGTTTAATGGATGTGGTTTTGTGCTGTCTGTCTTGTCTGTCTGCTCAACAAACTCCAGCACATCCACATCCATATTTGATAAGCTCTTTGCCGTATGCTTCCCTGTGAATACACAGCGAGTGTTAACACTGAACACCGCCACTGAACTGTTGGTTGATAGTTTTCATTACCGCTGACTCCCCGTCTGCGTGCAACGGAAGACTGATGGCTCAAATGAATGTAATCATATTACACACTCATTAATAAAACATATACTTCATTAAGTGTTCTATTAACATTTCAATGAGGCTGTTATCTGCAACATAACTGTCATCTCCGCCTGTTTACTTATGCTGTGTTTGTGCATCATTGCTGAATGTTTGTAGGCCTAACATCCCAGCTTCCACATGATGAAGTAATGGTATGTATTGTAACAAACATTTATTATGATTGCACAAAATCAGGCTACATCATTGGTAATAGATGTGTGATAATATACCAGTATTAGAGAAACTTAGAAAAGAAATTTCAAATAAAATAATAGGGAGGGAACATTGGCTCATTTATTTTGGTTCTGTCCAAAAATATGTGAGTTCTGGTCTGACGTGATTTGCTTTTACTGAACGGTATTTAAGACTGACTTTCCCCATGACCCGTACTTGTTGCCGTACTGGGCTGGTCCCCATAATTGGAGGCCTACAGTGTTCAAACTCAGACAGTTTAGTAAGGGACGACAATAGCAAAGAAGACAATCTTGACGACGTGGAACAAAGAGTTTGTACTCAAATTTGAGACGTGGCTAACAGAGCTTAGTAGCGTGTTACACATGGAGAAATTTAGATATGAAATTGCTGGTAAGCCGAGGAGATTTCAACTGACCGTTGATTTCAGCAAACTGGATAGACTCATTAAAAGGGTGTAGTAGAACAAATAACACCTAGAAGTGTGCTCTAACCCAGTCTTTTTATAACCGGGTAATCTATCATTGGTAGTGGAACCTTGTTTTAGGCACTATTTATCACGTTTTAGTTTTTATTTTAATTTTGTTTATTTTATGTGCATAAGGATGTATGGATAATTATTAATTTATTTACTTATTTTTTAAATTGGTTTCTGATTGTTTGGCATATGGGGGGGGGGGGGGGGGGGTTGAGCTCCACTGTTTGTTTGTTTGTTTGTTCTTTGTAATGTGAAAAGCTTTCAATAAAATATTTAAAAATATATTTATAATTTTATAATAACCTGATTTTTTGTGTGTGTGAATTTTCCATACCACTGCCTCCAGAAGCTTGACCTTTTTTAAAACATCTTTAAAACTCTTTACTTCTTAGCCCTGCTAACCTTGAGCTAAGTGTTCACATTAAATGTCTAAATATTCTTAAAGGTTTCACTTTCATTCTCATTTAATGAGTATTGGTAAGGACAGGGGTTCTCTTTTGAACATTGATGCATTCCCTTAGATTTAGCTTTGCAATAAGGAAAGATATGATATATATATATATATATATATATATATATATATATATATATATATATATATATATATATAGAGAGAGAGAGAGAGAGAGAGAGAGAGAGAGAGAGAGAGAGAGAGAGAGAGATATTTAAGACCAATGTCAATAAGGCTACATAAAACCAGCATATGTCCTTTCTGACAGCTGACCTACACCTACGTGAATGTAATTTAAAGTTTTCAAGTTAAGTGGCAGAATTTAACTTGAACTCAGAACAGAACTTAACTTAAAAGGCTAACTTACACCATTCAGCCATAACGTTAAAACCACCTGCCTAAAATTGTGTAGATCTTCCTTGTGCTACCAAAACAGCTCTGACCATGAAGCATGGATGCCACAAGACCTCTGAAGGCATGCTGTGGTATCTGGCACCAAAGATCCTTTAAGACCTGTAATTTGCGAGGTGGGGCCTCCAATCGATCAAACTTATTTGTCCAGCACATGCCACAAATGCTCGATCAGATTGAGATCTGGGGAATTTGGCGGCCAAGTCAACACCTTGAACTCTTTGTCATGTTCTTCAAACCATTCCTGAACCATTGCAGTGTGTCAGGGTGCATTATCCTGCTGAATAAGACCACTGCCATTAGGGAATACTGTTGCATGAAGGTGTGTCCCCATACCAATCAGTGAGTCTTGGGCATCCATGACCCTGTTGCTAGTTCACCGGTTTTCTTTCCTTGGGCCACTTTTGGTAGATAACTAACCACTGCATACCGGGAACACCTCACAAGGCCTGGCATTTTGGAGATGCTCTGACCCAGTCGTCTAACCATCACAATTTGGCACTTGTCAAAGTCACTCAGATCCTTACGCTTGCCCATTTTTTCCTGCTTCCAATACATCAACTTCAAGACCTGATTGTTCGGTTGCTGCTTAATATCTCCCACCCCATGACAGGTCCCACTGTAACAAGATAATCAATGTTATTCACTTCACCTTTCAGTTGTTTTAACGTTATGGCTGATCGGTGTGTGTTAGCTCATCATATCAACCGACACTGTAGCAGTCACACTTTAGCTCTATCATAATGTAGTTTGAATGTAAATTGTAACTAGGTTTATGTTTATGAACTCTAAGTAATGTAATTGTAACATAGATGCAACATAAACTATATGTAAACTATACAACTGGGTAATTCTGGTGAAAAAGCACTGAATATAAATGCACTTTGCTTTCATTTTATTTTGCGAAGAGTACTGTATGACTTATTTGTGTTTGTAATAGCACACATACACAGGAGGTCTCATAAGATCATAGGAAATACAAATAGACTATTTTTATATCATCCAGCATAAACAGTTCGTTCCTCAGCACAAAATGTCTAGTTTAAATTTAGATTTTATTTAAAATACTTTATCATTAATTGAATGCAATATTTGTTACATATATAATGCCAAAAAATGAGAAGTTTTAAACACAATAAAAGTCTTCAGAAGGGAAGACTTGACTGTGGTTTCACAGTAAAATGACAATCTGCATTTTTTTTAATGTCTTATTGACTTCAAGAGAGAAAAAAGAAAGGTTGATGAAAGACTGTTTATAGTTGCTAAACGTACACTGTTTAGCACATGTTTCACAGCAGAACTTTAAATTGATTTTTTTTTAAAAACGTGGTATAAATGTAATAAAACTAGACATGCTGTTATTGGAAAATGATCAGCCTCTGCTATGTGTACTTGGGCTGCATCACACCACCCCTTGATCATTTGTCTATAACAGCACACCCCACTGAGATTACAACGCTGTGGATGAAGGTACTTTGGTATCTTCTTGTATTTTTGAATGGTGTAATGGCTGATTCATGTTTATGGTTGAATTTAAACATGCTTATAAACCTAGATGGAAATAACTAAAGTTGCAGTTGCAGTTGTGATTCTGGAAGCTTCAGCATTGACCCTCATTATTTCTTGACAAGAAACAGTTCCTATCAGAAAGTGCTTAATTGCTCTATCTAAGATAATGCACTCTATCGCTCTGGGAGAACAGGATTAGAAGAGGTGAAGTTGTTTTCTCCTGTCATTGTATTGATTTCTCAAGGGGTTAGTTCCAGGAGAGAGGGAGTAACTTCAAAAAAAGAAAAAAAGAAGATTATGAGAGTCAGTCCATATAGACATATAGTCCATATTTTTGTTGTTTAGCATTTATTTAGTTCCACCCACTTTTATTTTGTTGCACAATGTGCTACAATTATGGCCCTCTTTGTCATAATTATCTATGCTTGTGATTTTCATTTGGCAAGCTATTCATCTTCCTTGTCTTAATGACGGCTCCCTGCGGGTTGGAGATGGAGGGATCTCTCTGTTATGATGATAATAGCGCGAGAATGTTCTAGATGCAGAACGTTCTGCCGATCTAGAACAATCAACCAGCTGTGTAATGTGTTCTGCGAGACTGTATGGTATAAGCTGTGTACCGACTCATTCCTGCTTTTCTTTGTCTCGATCCACGAAGCCTTCTGTGCTCACGCTTAAGATTAATAGCTCACTGCATTCGTTTATCATTAGCTCACAGAGCTGTGAAATATAAAGAAATTAAAGATGGTTATCGCTTCTATTAAATTAGGTGCCAAGCAAAAAGAAATGCCGTGTCCCCTCCTCTGACATTAGTATGTAAATAGGCTTATTGGGAGCTCATCTTACTCCTTACAAATTACAAAACCGTGTAATTTGAACAAATTAATACAAGCAAGCTTGTTCATTCATTCATTCATTTGTTCATTCATCCATTCATTCATTTCCCTTTCGCTTTTTATGGTGGCGGTCACAGTGGCAGTAGGCTGAGATGGTCAGACTTCGGTGTCCTTGCCACAGCTCCAAGACAATCCAAAGCATACAGTGATGCATAATCTTTGCAGCGTGTCCTGGGACTGCCCTGGGATCTCCATCCAGTGGCACCTGACCTCCTAAGCTACCCAAACCATCTCAGCACACTCTTCTGGATTTGGAGAAGTAGCAGCTCTGCTCCAAGACTCTTCTGGGCTGTCAAGCTCCTCACACTATCAGCAATCCTGCGCAAGAAGCTAATTTATGCCACCTATACTCTCTACAAAAGATACCGGATATCAAATGTGGTTGAAGTGTAATGATAAAGTTCAATCTCTGAAAAGGAGGGCTAACGTAATGGAGGGAGAAAGCCCACATTTTAGATCAGAATTCCCAGAAGTCTCTGAGGTCGTGCTGCTCCAAATGAACAATACGAAGGAGGAACACTACACTACTATTTTCATAATAGCGCATCAATCCTGAATGAGTATTTGAGGTCAAGCAGTCCTCGAAACGATCTCCAGCTGCCTCACTGTAATTCCTGCAGCCCGCTGATGAGAGTTTTCCATTTTAGACCTATCAGCTTCAACAAGGTCGGGATAACCTGTAGCTGAACCTTGAACCCTATTACACTGTTCCGACTTTTTAATGTATACCAAAAAGAGGGATAGAGATGGAGAAGGTATGGGTGGTGAATAGATTGAGAGTGAAGTGGTGAAAAGAGGTGGTTCGTGAGGGAGATTCTGAACTATGGAGTGGTGAAAGCATTGGACCTACTGCGGATGAAGGTTTCTCCATTTTTACAGTATTTCCAAAACCACCTACTGTTTACTTTATAGTAGGGGTGTAATGCAATGTCGTTATCTGTATTCGTACCTGTTTAGTGTTTCAAATATCTGTATTTGTGTTCGGATTTAACACTGCCAGCATGATGTGTGAATTCTGGCTCTGACAGTCCCTCACTCTTAGCTACATCACTCCAGTATATAGGAATGTTGTTTTCTTTTGTCTATTTTTAATTGCGCTCATGCAGTTAGTATTTTTGCCGAGGATATTTTCGAACAAATTTAGCTGGTTCTCTTTCTCAAAATATAAGCAAACTAGTATCTTATAATTGAAACCACCGCAACCCAGACTACGCAATTATGATGAATGTATGAACACTGTAAATGTTTATATAATGAATGTGGTCTTTCTTTGTACCACTAGCTTCATATCTGACTTCCTACATGCACCTGGATGAAAGTAAAAACCTCCTGACTTTTTAAGTTGTTTCCTATGGGATCCCAGATTCAATGCACTAACCCTAACCCTAACTTTCTGGCAAGCTGACTATTAAAAAAATTAATAGTGTGCCTCCTTTTTGTATTTGGTTATATTTTTGTTAGATAGCGATGTTTTTTTGGTCAATCCTTCATATTCATAGTTTAGACCGTCAGTTTGGAAAACTCACACGGCACTGTCATCAACATGCGGCCTATTGTATATACTAAATTAGGTTATAGTATTGTAGTTATATGTAGTTATTGTAGTATTATAAAATTGGTGGCATTCTAGATGTCTTTCTCCACTTGGTAATCTGATGCTCACTGAAACGCTGCTTATAGCAGTAGTAAAAATTTACATGCTATTTTATGTGTGATTCTTTTCCTGTAACAAAAAATTTAATAACCTGGATTTAACAATGCCGAAGAGACACCGATTCTAACCAAACATGATTTCTTTAGTTCCCAATTATAGCTCGGTGTTTTGACTTTTGACATTTAGCTGTCCCTGCAGTACACTGCACCTCATTCTATACCAGGATCAATCACTGCTGAAAGGCAGACAAAAATAATAAAGTGTGATTGATCTGTAAGCTTTGATAAGGGCGATGAAAACCGTTCATCCAAAGACAAGCTTGTTGCTTCAGCTCCTTTCTCTGTGTCATTGAGAGTCAGTGAAATCGGACTGCAGAGGCACGGCCCCATCTGGTGCCACATCCTTCATGAACTATAAAAGGTAATTCGCACTGTCAGCCATCTCCTACCCGCACATTTCCTCAACATTAACTGCGTGATTAAGAACGCTTTTGAACTCTTAATTCCGCACTTAAACCGATTCCCTTTCCCCTCATCTTTCAGAGAGGAAAAAGAATTCTCTCTAAACACCTCGGCTGCTGTATTCGCCCACTTTGGATAATCACTTCGACTGTTGCCTGGAATGGTTTAATTATAGTGATAAATGGGGGAGGACAAAAATCAGGATGAGGTACATATCCGCTGTATCTGGTGGCATTGTGCACGTTCATGCTGATTTTCATTTGCACTTTTTAACTCCATATATTGAATAATAATTAGACCGGATTAGTCATGAAAGTCATATTACTTCCATACGACATATTACAGCTCTCCCTTGTAAGATACACACATACATACTACAGTCTCGATTCTACTGTTACCTTCTATCTGGACGTGATATTTCACTCTAAAACAACATTCAGACAAAAATGCTGATAGATGATAGTGATTCCCTCAACCAGAATCCCTCTGTTTTTATTTTAATAATTACTACATACACAGTGATGATTGAATTCTAAATAATGGTTTGACTAGAATTTGAACAACAAGGTGAACTACATCAGAATGATTAATTTACATCAGGATCCCATCTCCAGGCCACGTAGTAGAACCTCTAAAATGATAAAACCTTCCATCAAAGTTTCAAATTTAGTTATGAACATGCAAAATACTGACACTCCACCTACAGTCACTTCCTGGTTTGTTGCTGCAAGAATGGTTCGGAATTCGCAGGAAGAGAGCTAGGTTGGTACTCGCATCTGGCCAACTAGTTTACAAGCTCCGTTTCTTTCATTCTACTTGGCCAGTTAGTCTGACAAAGTTAGCTTAAAATAGGCGAAATGCATGCGGATAATTTATTGACTTTTTATTGTGTTCATTCATCCAACCTGTTTATACCAACCGGTTGATAACCTTAACAATCACTTGTTATGCTGTCTACGGGAGAAATGTAGATAATTCGGCTTCATCCCTCACACTGTTAACAGGTTTCTGATAAAAACTGAGCAACACCTGATGCCTGATGCTGTTTTAGGAAGTAATATCACTTTTTGCACACTAAACTGAACTTAGGCTTGGACATATTGGATGACCCAGATGGCTGATGAGTTCTGGTGAGCTTCTCCTTTAATCACGTGTCTCATCCAGACTAATGAGCAAGCATAACTTTTCCTTTAATTTCCCCAATGAGGTTCATCTAAGCACACAGAATGGGAGGGGAAAATTCCTTTTCTTTAGCGGGAGGGAGGGAGGCACTGCTGTTTGCATGGCCTAGGACAGTCATTAATGAAATGTACCTCGCCAGCTGACGGCTTGGAAATCAAATATTAATGAAAATGGGTCTCCATTGTTGTCGAAAACACTTTTCTCTTAGGTTCAGACTGGCACCCCATTTTCAGAACTGTTATATAATGCATGGCCGCTGGGAAAAATGTAGTCGTGAAAAAGAGCAAAGTGGGATGCGTAAGCAAAATTTACTCTCTGGATTATAAGATTCTATAATGTAAAAGAAATAAGAGGCTGTATGAGCCACCTGCAGTACATACGTTGCCACAGGGTCTTAGAGGATGGCCCCATTATGACATGAATTTGATTTAATTTGATGTCTTTATGATGTGAGTGAATGTCAAATGAAACTGGGATTCACCTCTCTCTTCTGTTATCTTCATCTGTTTCTCCATCAATGTAAAGAATTTGGTATGCTGTGAATATGATGAGATGGAGGGTCAAGTGGAGCTAGGACTGTTTTTCTCCCAGTGGACTGGATGATGAGTTTGAAATGACATGCATGTATATTGAGAGATTGAGGGTTAGAGAGAGAGAGAGAGAGAGAGAGAGAGAGAGCTGGGACCACTTACCCACTTACAATCTCTTTCCATGTCTCATTGTCCCATTGGACTGGGTGGAGGGTTTGGTATCATCACTGGGACATGTGACCATGATGGCGACCTTGAGCTTGCTTTATATCACATTTCTCCTACCGTATGTCCATAGCACACTAGAGACTAACACTGTGTATGTGTAAGAGGGCGTGTGTAATGGTTTGTCTGGCTACAACCTTTCAAAGTACATCAGGATCAAAATGATCAAGCAATGTGGGACGACCTGAATATTGTTTCCAAATGTCCAGGAGAGTTACTGTGCACAAGGGGGCTGGGACTTGTATTGATCTGACGCAGGGACTAGCATTCACTGCCAGACGCCAGCTATTTTCAGCTCCAATGAATCAGGATGGTTAGTGGGAAATAGCTAGTGGAACTGTCACTTGTATCCTGTTGTCTGATGATCTTTTTGGCTTTCCTGGTGTGGCTGGTATGGAGAAGGAGGTAATAGGCAGAGGACCTGAAGGTTAATTGGCAAAAAGAAGATCATAAGGGCACACACTTGATAAAAAGTTTGACAAAAAATTTTATATATAATGCACTCTGGTAGGTCAGGTTAAGTCACTATTCTATGTGAAAGTAGCAGGTTTACATAACGAGAGTACATTTTGAATGTATGTTATTGTAATTGGTAAATACTATGTTCTGAAATGATTTTTAAGCCCTTTTTGAAGAATGCACCATCTCTCTTAAGAAAAATAAATATATAAACTGATCAGCCATAACAATAAAACCACCTGCCTAATATTGTTCGACACCTTGAACTCTTTGTTGCCGTGAAGGGGTGTACTTGGTCTGCAATAATGTTTAGGTAGGTGGTACGTGTCAAAGTAACATGCACATGAATGCCAGGACCCAAGCTTTCCCAGCAGAACATTACCCAGAGCATCACACTGCCTCCTGCCATCACACTGCCTCCTCCATCACACTGCCTCCTGCCATCACACTGCATCCTGCCATCACACTGCCTCCTGCCATCACACTGCATCCTGCCATCACACTGCCTCCTGCCATCACACTTCCTCCTCCATCACACTGCCTCCTGCCATCACACTGCCTCCTCCATCACACTGCCTCCTTCGTCACACTGCCTCCTGCCATCACACTACCTCCTCCATCACACTACCTCCTGCCATCACACTGCCTCCTCCAACACACTGCCTCCTTCATCACACTGCCTCCTGCCATCACACTGCCTCCTGCATCACACTGCCTCCTCCCATCACACTGCCTCCTACCATCACACTTCCTCCTCCATCACACTGCCTCCTGCCATCACACTGCCTCCTGCTATCACACTGCATCCTCCATCACATTGCATCCTCCATCACACTGCCTCCTGCCATCACACTGCATCCTCCATCACACTGCCTCCTGCCATCACACTGCCTCCTGCCATCACACTGCTTCCTCCATCGCACTTCCTCCTCCATCACACTGCCTCCTTCATCACACTGCCTCCTCCATCACACTGCATCCTCCATCACACTGCCTCCTGCCATCACACTGCATCCTCCATCACACTGCCTCCTGCCATCACACTGCATCCTGCCATCACACTGCATCCTCCATCACACTGCTTCCTCCATCACACTTCCTCCTCCATCACACTGCATCCTCCATCACACTGCCTCCTTCATCACACTTCCTCCTCCATCACACTGCCTCCTGCCATCACATTGCCTCCTCCATCACACTGCCTCCTCCATCACACTGCATCCTCCATCACACTGCATCCTCCATCACACTGACTCCTCCATCACACTGCATCCTCCATCACACTGCCTCCTGCCATCACACTGCATCCTGCCATCACACTGCATCCTGCCATCACACTACATCCTCCATCACACTGCCTCCTGCCATCACACTGCCTCCTCCATCACACTGCATCCTCCATCACACTGCCTCCTCCATCACACTGCCTCCTGCCATCATACTGCCTCGTCCATCGCACTGCCTCCTGCCATCACACTGCCTCCTGCCGTCATACTTCCTCCTCCATCACACTGCATCCTCCATCACACTGCCTCCTGCCATTACACTGCCTCCTCCATCACACTGCCTTTTGCCATCACACTGACTTCTCCATCACACTGCATCCTCCATCACACTGCTGCCACCATCACACTGCCTCCTTCATCACACTGCCTCCTGACATCACACTGCCTCCTGACATCACACTGCCTCCTTCCATCAAACTGCCTCCTGCCATCACACTTCCTCCTCCATCACACTGCCTCCTGCCATCACACTGCCTCCTCCATCACACTGCCTCCTTCGTCACACTGCCTCCTGCCATCACACTACCTCCTCCATCACACTACCTCCTGCCATCACACTGCCTCCTCCAACACACTGCCTCCTTCATCACACTGCCTCCTGCCATCACACTGCCTCCTCCAACACACTGCCTCCTTCATCACACTGCCTCCTGCCATCACACTGCCTCCTGCATCACACTGCCTCCTCCCATCACACTGCCTCCTACCATCACACTTCCTCCTCCATCACACTGCCTCCTGCCATCACACTGCCTCCTGCTATCACACTGCATCCTCCATCACATTGCATCCTCCATCACACTGCCTCCTGCCATCACACTGCATCCTCCATCACACTGCCTCCTGCCATCACACTGCCTCCTGCCATCACACTGCTTCCTCCATCGCACTTCCTCCTCCATCACACTGCCTCCTTCATCACACTGCCTCCTCCATCACACTGCATCCTCCATCACACTGCCTCCTGCCATCACACTGCATCCTCCATCACACTGCCTCCTGCCATCACACTGCATCCTCCATCACACTGCATCCTCCATCACACTGCCTCCTTCATCACACTTCCTCCTCCATCACACTGCCTCCTGCCATCACATTGCCTCCTCCATCACACTGCCTCCTCCATCACACTGCATCCTCCATCACACTGCATCCTCCATCACACTGACTCCTCCATCACACTGCATCCTCCATCACACTGCCTCCTGCCATCACACTGCATCCTGCCATCACACTGCATCCTGCCATCACACTACATCCTCCATCACACTGCCTCCTGCCATCACACTGCCTCCTCCATCACACTGCATCCTCCATCACACTGCCTCCTCCATCACACTGCCTCCTGCCATCATACTGCCTCGTCCATCGCACTGCCTCCTGCCATCACACTGCCTCCTGCCGTCATACTTCCTCCTCCATCACACTGCATCCTCCATCACACTGCCTCCTGCCATTACACTGCCTCCTCCATCACACTGCCTTTTGCCATCACACTGACTTCTCCATCACACTGCATCCTCCATCACACTGCTGCCACCATCACACTGCCTCCTTCATCACACTGCCTCCTTCATCACACTGCCTCCTGACATCACACTGCCTCCTGACATCACACTGCCTCCTTCCATCAAACTGCCTCCTGCCATCACACTTCCTCCTCCATCACACTGCCTCCTGCCATCACACTGCCTCCTCCATCACACTGCCTCCTTCGTCACACTGCCTCCTGCCATCACACTACCTCCTGCCATCACACTGCCTCCTCCAACACACTGCCTCCTTCATCACACTGCCTCCTGCCATCACACTGCCTCCTCCAACACACTGCCTCCTTCATCACACTGCCTCCTGCCATCACACTGCCTCCTGCATCACACTGCCTCCTCCCATCACACTGCCTCCTACCATCACACTTCCTCCTCCATCACACTGCCTCCTGCCATCACACTGCCTCCTACCATCACACTGCATCCTCCCATCACACTGCATCCTGCCATCACACTGCCTCCTCCATCACACTGCATCCTGCCATCACACTGCATCCTCCATCACACTGCCTCCTGCCATCACACTGCCTCCTGCCATCACACTGCTTCCTCCATCACACTGCCTCCTCCATCACACTGCATCCTCCATCACACTGCCTCCTCCATCACACTGCATCCTCCATCACACTGCCTCCTTCATCACACTTCCTCCTCCATCACACTGCATCCTCCATCACACTGCCTCCTGCCATCACAATGCTTCGTCCATCGCACTGCCTCCTGCCATCACACTTCCTCCTCTATCACACTGCCTCCTCCATCACACTGCCTCCTGCTATCACATTGCCTCCTCCATCACACTGCCTCCTGCCATCACACTGCCTCCTCCATCACACTGCATCCTCCATCACACTGCCTCCTCCATCACACTTGTCTTCTTCTCATAGTGCATCCTGGTGCCATCTCTTCCCCAGGTAAGCGACGCGCACACACACCTAGCTATCCACATGATGTAAAAGAAAATGTGATTCATCAGACCAGGCTGCCTTCTTCCATTACCCCATCTTCTAGTTCTGATGCTCATTTTCCCATTGTAGGCACTTGTGGCGGTGGACAGGGGTCAGCATGGGCACTCTGTCTGGTCTGTGGCTTTGCAGCCCAATACACCGCAAGCTGTGATGCACTTTGTTCTGACACCTTTCTATCATAGCCAGCTTTAACTTTTTTAGCAGTTTGTGCTACAGTAGCTCTTCTGTGGGATTGGACCAGACAGACTAGCCTTCGCTCCCATGTGCATTAGTGAACATTGGGCGACTATGACCCTGTTGCTGGTTCACCGGCTGTCCTTTCTTGGACCACTTTTGGTAGGTACTAATGACTGCATACTGGGAACATCTGTCATTTTGGAGAAGCTCTGACCCAGTCATCTAACCCTCACAATTTGGCCCTTGTCAAAGTCACTCAGATCCTTATACTTATACTGACTGTTCACCTTCTGCCTAATATACACTCCCTTGACAGGTGCCATTGTAACGAGGTAATAAATGTTATTCACGTCACCTGTCAGTGGTTTTTGTTATGGCTGATCGGTGTGTGTGTGCATGTGCATGTGTGCATGTGTATGCATGTGTGCGTGTGTGTGTATTTGTGTGTGTTTTAAGTCATGTTTATAAAAGATAATCTAAACTACTAATGATGGTTGACTAATATGAGGTTTAAAAAAAGTTTACTTGCCATGCTAAGTGTTAGCTAACTAAGTTGTTTTCGCGAAGCCCTCTACATCTTTGTTCATATAACATGAAACCTGTATCTCTTCTTTGTGAGTTTAGGCAAAAAAGTATAAATATTATAGATATATACTTGCAATTTGTGGAAAATATTGATGCATACTGTGTCTACAGTATATACTAGCTAATCAAGCTAAGCATCTGGAAATAAAGACCCATATTAATTGACTCTGATCAGGGTCAGGTAATGGGTCAGATTAAAATTCTCCACCTAAATAAATAATAGTAATGATGCAGCCTGGACTGGAATAATGATTTCTTGTATCGACTCAGTTGAAAGATCAAACAGGGCGAATAGGGTAGTTCTTTTGTCTCTTGGGAAGAACAACAGCACTATAACCAGCAGCTGCTGCTAAATTATCCTCTGTGGACCTATGGAGATAAAATGAGAAGTGGTGATAAATAAATGACTGCGTAAATAAATAAATAAATCACGGGCAGCAGATAAAGGTAATGGGCAAAGGCACAATAAATGAGCATCTCTTTCAACCTTTCCGCCTCTTACTTGAGTTATTGGTTATTAAAACGCCTCACTATTCTGTAGTCTGTCCCCATGATCATACCCTCAGATTCCTATTCTGGACTGGCAGGAGTAGAACCTGATGTGGTCTTCTGCTGTTGTAGTTCATTCACCTCAAGGTTTGATGTGTTCTGTATTCTGAGACGCTTTTCTGCTCACCACAGTTGTAAAGAGTGCTTATTTGAGTTACTATAGACTTCCTGTCAGCTCAGACCAGTCTGGTCATTCTCCGCTGATCTGTTTCTCTACCTGCAGACCCTCCACTTACAAGCAGGTTTTTCTTTTTTAGACCAGTCTGTGTAAATCCTAGAGACTGTTGTGTGTGAAAATCCCAAGAGGTGAGCAGTTTTAAACTTTTGAGTGAGTTGAGTAAAGTAGCATCTAACTTGATGAGGAAATTTTAATTCCGGACTTGAGTAGAGTGTATATATGACTGTGTAACAGGAATTTTGAATTCTGTAATTGAATAATGTATCTAGATTTTCTGTGCATGTCAGCAGAATGTTCTACCTATAAGGCCAAGAAGAGAGTCCGTCCCTTACACAAACCCCTGTGACGAGCTCTGCTAGCATTATTAAGCTAAGATGTGTACTTTGTTAGCTGTCATGTTTTCTCAGATAAAATGGATAGTAAATGGAATTAGGAGCCATTTAGCAAGCTACATGAATTTGGAAACTAAGGAAGAGGAAGTCTTTTCTCTGTGACAATGCGTTCAATGTGTTAAGATATTCCAAACATTTGGAGGCGAATCTTTGGCTGTATTATTTTCTAGTGTGATAGCTAAGGAAAATTATTAAGCTTATTTTACATTAGCTGTGGTTAGCATGTGCCTCTTCCAGTACGCTCCCACATACAGTATATTTGCACATTAATACAGTATATACTAAATCAATGCAGGGAAGCACAGATATTAATGCTCCACTCCCTGTATACTGGACATACGTGAGCATGGTGTAAGAATTAAAAATGGAATGGGACGGTTGTAGAATAGTGTGTAAAATGGCAGTAATGGTAAGACGGTGTATGACGTGTATTTGAAATTTCCTGTGCCACTTTAAACCAGAAAGCACCGAGTGTGAATTACTATTACGGGATTTCCAAGGAGACTCGAGTAGCTCAGGAATATCATTTTCTTTCTTTTCAAAAGGCAAAAACAAAAGTTTTTCTTTTGTTTCTCTATTTGTGTCCCGTTGTTTTTAACCAAAAACCCCTACGCACTGTTGATCTGAATGCTTGAATGTGTGCTCTTTTTCAGGTTCTCTCACAATCTCATGCAGTCTAGAATAAATACAGAGAGCATTTGTAAACATGCGCAGAATTCAAGCAGAAGAGACGCAAAAGAGCAACAGAGCACATTCACCGCATTCACCGCAGATGGGTCATGGCCATGCATTGCTGCTACCAAGCATTAAAAGCAACATTTCCTTTAACCGCAATGTCTTGAGACACACTGGAGATGGAAGATGCAGCAGGTGACAGAAATGTCCAGATGTCCTTCAGCAAGGACAGCAGTGCAATTTGACCACAGCAATGAAACATGAAATACTTTAAGTCTGAATTGTATCATGTGTATTATTATTATTATTATTATTATTATTATTATTATTATTATTATCATCATCATCATCATCAAAGACAATATAACAGAATTTTGGCCATGTTAAAACACAAAAGTAATTTTTAAAATCTACTTACACACTAGTGATTACAATTGTGTATTATCGCAACCAGAAGTTTTGGCTCCTGCTTGAGGCCAAAGACTATCTAAGGCAGGGGTTCCCAAACTTTTCCAGGGCAAGGCCCCCCAAATGACATTAACATTTGACTGAGGCCCCCCTTGTACAAGATTTCTTTAAAACACATTAAAAATACAGACTTCTGAATATACCCCCCCCCCTTTTTTTTAAATTAATAATTGCATCTTACATCTTTAAATTACATTACATTAGGAATTGATTGTGTGTGTGTGTGTGTGTGTGTGTGTGTGTGTGTGTGTGTGTGTGTGTGTGTGTGTGTGTGGTTGTCTGAGAGTGAGAAAGAGAAAACATACTAGTGGGATTGATGGGCACACCAAATCGTTGAGGCCCCCTGGCAGCTCCCAAGGGGTCCGCGACCTCCACTTTGAAAACCACTGATCTAAGGTTCTATTTCCTTATGTTCCACACCACCAGGGCACTTTCCTTATGGAACTAATATATTTTTCTCACGCTCTCACTTTTTTAGTCAAGTACTAATAGTGTAAATCATCACCTGTTGATCGTAACTGTGACCTCATGTGTGCAGCCTACTACATCCTTGCCACATCACACTCAACATCTTTTCCATTGTCCGCTTGCTGAAATAAAAAAGAAAACATTTTAAATGCTAAGAAGCACTCAAAAATCCTTTTCTAAGGTTGTCTTAAATTGTTCTGGTAAATGTGTCCCATCAAGAAGAGTGTATTGACACACACATTACGTGTATTGTATATTGCATAGTATAGTATATTGTATAGTATTGTAATATTAATATTCACAGAAAGTTATCAATAGGTATCGATTAGTTGTGAATTGTTTAACTTTTTTGCAATTTTTTTTGAGAGCCGGTGGGAGTTGGTTAGAAGTGTCTCTGTCTGGATGGAACCTAAATGCATATGTAGTGGCATAGTCTGCATAGAAGGACTGATTGACAGCTTGTTGCAAGGACATTTCTGAAGGGTGTGGAATTTCAATGACCCTCAAGCAAAACAATGGTCCCAGTGTGGAACCTGAACTTGGAACATCTTGTGCAACTTGCCATATGAACCAATAGAAGACTGGGATATAAAGTGACTACTGCTAAACGAATCACGTTTCAGGCTGTGGCCGAACACAGTATTCCATCCAAATGTATTGGCACCCCAGACCATTAACAAACCTATCAACTTACGGTCAGGTCCTCTTGGACAGTGACACAATTTTCATATTTTTGCCTCTGTACACCACTATGATGTATTTGAAATGAAGCAATCAAGATGTGATTGATGTGAAGACTTTCAGCTTTAATTTAAAAGGTTGGACACAAATATTACATTAACTATTGGTTAACAGTTGGTTAATGTACTATTGGTTAATGCACTGACTCTTTCCTGTCCATCTGGGTCATTCAGGTTGATGAGAATGACCAGATGGTAAGTGTGACATAGTGGGGACCTTCTATAGGCTATATGTGTGAGGTCACGGACCCAAGGTGATGGCTATTACATTACATTTATTCATTTAGCAGACGCTTTTATCCAGAGCAATGTAAAATGAGGAAATACAAGCAAAGCAGTATATCAAGCAGAGAACAATACAAGTAGTGCTACCATACAAGGTTGTTAATTGAGTGCTAGAGGAGCAAAGTGCGCAGAGTAGAGGTGTAAGTGCAGGGGATAAGTTAGGGATTAGTGACTGCAAGTGTTCACAGAAGAGGTGGATCTTTAGCCGTATTTTGAAGACGGCGACGGATTCTGCTGTTGGAAGTTCATTCCACCACCGAGGGACTGTCAGTTAGTTACTTTGTTAGAAAACCAGCACACTGGAAAACTCTACTTCCACAAGGACACCACTCTGGCAGTCTCCACTTAGTCATAGAACCTCACTTACATAAGTAACCTACTTTTTTTATTTTATTTTTTATTAAGTCTGTGGTGTTTACAGAGGGTAAAAATTACAAAACACAACAACCAGTAGCCTTAAATGAATTAAAGAATGCTTTGGGTGGGAGATCCAACCATATTGCTGATTTTTTGCTGATTTCTTTTAAACTGACTAAAAAGAATGCAGAGATTTTTTTTTAGAAAAGTGAAGGCTCTGAAAGTTCTCAGTTGAATAAATGAATATAGGGAGTGCCCAAATGGAAGGTTAATATACAGCCTTTACAATTCAGCAAGGTTAAAAATCCTCACTTGCTTTTTAGCGCACAGAATTATTCTACCCAGCCTACAAAAACCTGCTGTAGTAAAAATGGATAACTTTGAGATCCATTAGGGCTGCTGGATCCTGGTTCCGAATGATGTGCTTTTAAAGAATATTCATTATGGATGACATGAATTACGCAAGTTTTGCAGTAAAAACACTTTTTGCTTAATTTTGCTTAGAGATTTGTGCTCACATTGCTCATAGCCAGGGACAAAAAAGCATCTGCTGAAACTGGGAATGCTTCTGTATAGCAGAAATTAAAGTTATTAATACTCCAAGGCTGTGTGTATATGTATAAATATAACTTTATTACACGTCAGTCCTGTTCTACAGCTGAAAAGCAGTCAGTTCCGACACCCTGACTCATACGTAGCATTAAATTAACGGTACAATAGGTTGCTGCTAAAGGTGGAAAGGTGACAGCTGTGAAACTTCTCACCTACACACCCTGACTTATTTGTGTGACTCATGTGGCTACATCGTGTATCCAAATCTAAATATGCTAAATGATAATGAAGAGATCGCCTGGCAACAATGTTGTCATCTTGAACAGGAAATTATCACCTCTGGATGTCTGCTATTGCTGTCTCTCTCTTAGTTACACACACACACACATACACACATATTTTTAGTGGAGTGTGTGTAAGCAGAAGGTCATTAGAGAATGCTGTCTGTGTGCTAGGTAGCTATGGACTTGCTGAGACACAGCGGTTCACTTGGAAAACAATGCTCGACAGCACAAAATTAAAGAGCAGACACTGCTTCACCGCTTCATCTCTGGGCCGAACGTCTCACCAGATGTGCTTATAATGAGCCTCATCATTTGCACATCTCTGGTAGAATCCTTTTAATGTGAACAGGAGCAAGGAATGCTGAGACCCTAAGGACACAGATATTTGTTTATCAAACAGATTGCCATTTTCGGATGAAACAGAGCACGGTAATAGCAGTTGGAAAGCGGAGATTGTTGTCCTCGACTGCAGTGCATGAAAGAGAGTCACAATAATGTCAACACACTAAAGACTGTCTAAAGAGCGTGTTGATGAATATGGTCGGATCTTGGCAGGGGGAAAAAAAATAGAGTGAGAACAGGAATTGAAGCACATCTGCAGTCTAACACAATTGGTTAGTTCAGGAACAAAGCGAATTAGATAGATCTCGTCGTCCTTGAGAGTTTCAGCATATGCCATCGTGCTGCCTTTTCTCGCCGCCATATCAACTCGCACCAGCTGTTGCTTTGCACAAATTTATCTTAACCAGTCTAGTAAACTGACTCTAAATCTTTTTAATCCTTTGTTCAGCATTCATCCCGTTTCTTAAAAGGAAACAGTCTTGATTACTTTGTGAGGAATTGTCGGCTGACTAACATGCAAACAAATGATTAGCATAACTAACACGTATAAAAAATAAAAGCCAGGATCGATTTTGTTTTGATTCAGACTCAACAAACAGACGAATGGGGAGTGAAAGTGCCTTAAAACACACAACTGTTTTGCTTACAGAGATGCCAGCCGCTTAGTTTAGGTGAGTGGGATTGTGGATAGTTGCTGTGGGAACAGTAAAATGGCATATGTAGCTCTGAGGAGCTTGAAAATGAAACAGCTTAACAGAAGGAAAAAAAAAAAAAGCGCAATGAATGGCAAACATTGTGTATTTTTGTGTGTTTGTTGAACGTTAAGACAAATTGTTTGATTTTATTGTCTGGAATCTGAGTGACGTTCATCAGTTTGTCACATATAAACAAAACACACAGTGAAATGCAGTCATGTCATTAGTTCATATTTGCACAAAGTCATTGGTTGAAATGAAACGATTGTTTTGTATCGCCCGAACTGCACTGCAACGAAGTTTTATTCTCTTTAGGCAAATTCAACATACTGGTTTCATTGCTAGTGTCTGCTGGAGATTTAAGAGCTAATGCCTGGACTTTATCATCCAATCTGTGTTTTAAAGCAGTTACTCATACATATTAGAATCAGGTCATTCTCTGTCACGTTGTGTACATTTGTGCTGTGAGATTTCCTTAATGCTTTCTTACTGAAGCAGCTGCTCCCATGCCTAACTCTGATCCCTCAAGCATTTTTATTATTTTTTTTATTTTTTTAAACTCAAAAGGTTTGCATTCAATTCCATAAATTCAATTTACTGACCATAGGAAGTCTAGCAATGTAGTCGTGCCAATTCATGAGTCTGCAATGATCATGTTTACTCAGATATACACGAAATATCGTAAAAAAAGAATTTGAAGTCTTTGATGCTGTTGGTGTATTGGTCAGCTTGCATGCAGACTTGCATTTATACATTTTATACAGACTAATATGGAGGAATAGGATACTATGGAGCACTGCACAGAGCTGCTGCTGTCCTCGCTGAAGTAACCTCATGTCTGCTGATTAGGACAGGGTAAATTCTGAGAGCTTTATGGGAAGACAGTGTCTCTGACCCCCACTGGTCTCACTATTATAAAGGTATATTACACAATCAAATTCAGTGAAAGATGAAATGATGAATATGAGTATAATGTAGTGGGAGCTGAGTAGGGGGTGGGGTGGGTCAGACATTAACTCATGGACTCTATTATGAAAATATGTTATATCCTTCTTTAAAAAATAATAGTAGTAATAATTAGTCACTCCTGCTACTACTACTACTACTACTACTACTACTAATAATAATAATAATAATAATAATAATAATAATTTCGTGTAGCTTGGCCTGAGTTTTGGCAGCCGGTAGCTTGTCAGTCGAAGCTGGATTTTTTTTTAGTTGGTTACAGAGCCCTGCCGGTATGACATCTCTACCTCATAAAAAAATAATGTTTAATAATAGGAATGAGATCCTAATGCATAGCCACAACATAGTTAGTAAAGGATAGGAACAAGATCCTAAAGACATGGGAATGAGATAGTAAAATCATGTCCATGGCTTAATAATGCCAGGGAACAGGATTAAGTGTGGGTACAGTATATATAGGGTTTTATGATAACTACCAGACACTTGGGAAAAAAAGAAGCGCCCCGTTGTCAGTTTTAGATAAGATGTAGACACTGCAGAAGTTTACATCCACAATTTATCATTAAACACTGCAAGTGGTTGGGTGTTATTGGTTGGTGGCGCATGTTTTTTATTCCAGCTATTCCACCTGTTAATCAGTCATCTTTGCTTTCAATCATTATCCTGTGTGGTTCCTGCTTGTTTGGAACAAAAGCCTGCTAGCCACACTGGCCCTTTGTGGATAATACTGCTGACCCCTGATTTAGAGTATTATGCATACAGCAATTCAGTCACAGCAATGGCCCTTTGTAGGGCCTCTGATGGAATGTGAGCCCCTATAATTGTCAACACTTTTCACTCCAGTAGTTATTACCCTGCAGTGTCACCAGTACCAGGGCCGTTTCCTGCTATAAGCAGCATAAGCAGTCACTTAGACCCTTGGTGACAACCAAGGGGCCTCATGATTTTTAAAATAAATATACAGAAAAAACCCAGCACTTTACTATTCATGTTTGAGGCTACTTACTGTAGCATGATGAAGCGTTACTTACATTACTTATGTTAGTTACCCAATTTAGTTAAGTTAACTGACGTTTCTATTATAGAAACTTCAATTTTCTTAACTAAATTACATAAATAACATTTCATCATGCTGAGTAGATTAATGCTTTGAAGCCAACTGAATGTGATGCAGGTACATATTTAAGCCAAATTCAATCTGACTACACATAACTAGATAATTTCCCCCAGTCATGTTAGCAAGGTTACTGTAGGTTAACAGGAAGTATTTTAGTGCTAAGGTGCTCTCAACTAATATTTTCACCCTTGGTAAATATGAGCAAAGAAGACTGTGAAACAATTTTCAATGCTTGTGCTATTTTCTTATAGCCACTTCCCATTTTGTGAAGCTCAACAACCTTTTGCCGCACATCACATTTCCTGACGACTTGACTACTGCAATGGTCTACCTGCTAATTCTATTGCTAGGTTGGAATATATTAAAAACTCTGCGGCTATACTTCTCACACATACCAAGCGCTCAGCTCACATTACTCCAATCCTGTCTGAACTGCATCGGCTACCGGTTTCATTTCGCATTAAATATAAAATAATCCTGCTCACATTTAACTCACTTCACGGTTTGGCACCTTTCTATCTTAGTGCACTGCTTCTCCCCTACAACCCGACCCGTCCTCTCAGGTCCTCTGGGCTCGGACTTCTCTCTGTCCCTAGATTTCTTCTCGCAACCATAGGTGGCAGGTCTTTCAGTGTTGTAGGACCTAATATCTGGAATTCTCTCCCTCTCACTCTTTGCAGCATCACATACATCTCTGAGTTCAAATCCTAATTAAAAACATATCTGTTTTCTCAGTGTTATCTGTCCTAATTTGTTATAATGCATTTTCTCAGTGACTGTACTGTGTATTTCTTTTCTGTGTTTTTTGTTGCTCTTTGTTTTTCACATTGTGTGTTTGTCCATGATTGTTCATTGTTTATGTATCATTGTATTGTAAAGCATCCTTAAGCTCTGGAAAGGAGCTATATAAATTAAACGTGTTATCATTATTATATTCCTTGGTCTTACCCATTGTTATGAATGACCACGGAAATTTGGCCTATGTGTTACCTCATGTTTATAACCCTGTGAAACAGGAAGTCATGGTTAAACAATTTCCTGTTCCTAGTCACCCAGGTGTACATTTAAAAATGGAAAATATTAATGGGGATATATTTCATATATATCTTTCTCATATGAATTCATAGGGGTGCCAGTAATTGTTGCACATCTATATTTAACAAAGATTTTTTTTTTGGATAAACCTGCATTTTGTTTGCAGTTGTTTGATATACATGTGAGCAGAGTATTTTTGTCATTTTTTTAAACAAAAGATCAAAGTGTTAAACAATAAAGACCATTTTTCACAGCCTTCTTTGCTCATATTTACCAAGGGGGCAAATATTAGTGGAGGGCACTGTATTGCAATAAGCAGATTACTACAATATGTAGTATTTCCCAAGCAGAGATTCAAATACACTATTCTGTTAAGGCTTTCCACTAGATTTTGGAACCTGACTGTGGGGTTTTGTCCATTCACCCACAAAGGGATTAGTGAAATCAGACAGTGAGAAGGCCTGGCATGTAGTCAGTATTCTGATTCATCCTAAAGGTGTTCAGTGGGTGTGAGATCAGGGCTCATGGCAGGCCACTTCTGTTTCACTCTTGGCAGATCAAGTCTTCATGCAACTATAGTATATGGGCATATAGAGTATATCAGGGGTCTTCAGTCTTAAGGTGCATTCACACATACAGTGACTCGCAGCGTCAAAGCAACCGGAGACCACTCATTTTCAATGAGAGCTGGTGACTTCCGGCGACATGAGCGACAGTGACCATTGACGATGAGATATGGGCATGTCCAGTGACTTTTAAAGTTGGGAAAAATGCAACTTTATGCAAATTTGCAGTGTATAAAAGTGTTTGTTTGGCGCACGGTGACTTAGTGGTTAGCACGTTAGCCTCACACCTCCAGGGTCAGGGGTTTGATTCCCACCGGGGCCATGTGTGTGCGGAGTTTGTATGTTCTGCCCGAGCTGCGGGGGTTTCCTCCAAGTACTCCGGCTTCCTCCCCCAGTCCAAAGACATGCATTGTAGGCTGATTGGCATGTTCAAAGTGTCCGTAGTGTATGAATGGGTGTGTGAATGTGTATGTGATTGTGCACTATGATGGATTGGCACCCTGTCCAGGGTGTACCCCTTGTGCCTGATGCTCCCTGGGATAGGCTCCAGGTACCCCGTGACCCTGAAAAGGATAAAGTGGTATAGAAGATGCATGGATAGAAAAGTGTTTGTTTATATTGCAGTGCATATATACGGTTTGTTTGAGTCTAACGACTTTTAAGTGTTTAATGAGTTTAAAAAACCCACTACGATCCTGCTTGACTTACCATGACAGAAGCGCATTTCATTAAGCTAAAAAAAATCATTACCTATAACGTCAGAAAGATCTCAGCTCTGTTGTTGATAAACACCAGCACTGACGTTTTACGACGCGAGTTTGTAGTCATTTCACCGGAAATTGAATCATCGGTGTCCTAACGTGTACCCACAATCCTTACCAGCACCCTGACTCGTGTACTCGTATACTGATTCACAAAATATGGAGGTGATTGAGACGCACAGCAAGATAAACTGATTAAACAAGTGGAATCAGGTGCGACCCCTTCCTGGTTGGAATAAAAGCGTGCAGCCACGTTGGCCATTTGTGGATTGAAAATGAAAGACCTCTGGATTATATACTGTATACAGTTTAAGTACAGCATAT
The DNA here is from genome assembly GCF_001660625.3 of Ictalurus punctatus. Taxonomy (NCBI): domain Eukaryota; kingdom Metazoa; phylum Chordata; class Actinopteri; order Siluriformes; family Ictaluridae; genus Ictalurus; species Ictalurus punctatus. Next base: position 15,574,170 of record NC_030436.2, read on the forward strand.
ATACATTCCCCATCCAACACAATGAATGAGGGATTCCTTCATCCAAGATGATGACATTATTAATTCTGTTTACTTTTACATTTAAATTATGATTGGTGTGTTTGTGTGTGTGTGTGTAGTGCAACTCTGAGTAAGTTGCTTAGGGTCTCCAAAGGTTCAGAAATGGCCCTGCCTCATTACATTCTCCCTGTCTAGAGAACTCGTGGCCTCTTTGGCTTTCCATATCCCTCTTCCCCATGTGCGCTCTTCAGTAGGAGGGGTGTCGCGGTGATGCTGAGTTGAACAGCGCTTTTCCGTTACTCCACCTGCAGTCGGAGCGCGAGACGAGCCACAACGCGACTCTCTTTCCATCTCTTTCACAAATCTTAACGGAGGAATTACCGGCGGTTAGAGAGGAACTGCTTGAGTCGGTGCCGAAAATGAAAGTCGGCTTCGTTCTTCCTCTGGCGTGCGCTTTAGCCCTGAAAAGCTCACTGGTAAGACTGAATGCAATCAGACATTACTGAAGTTCAGGTGCGCTCGTGCAGTTAACCCCAGACTTACTTTAGTTTTATTTGTGTTTATTTATTGACGTTTTTAAAAAAAAAAAAAATTATTTATGTATTTTTTATTTTTATTTTAAACGAGTATGTTTGCAAGTGCATCCAATGCGGCTTCTGTGTAAATGAGTAAACTAGTTTGCAAGAACGTGACAGATGCGCATGTTTACTGGATCATACAGCAAACATACAAACAAAACATGCGTGCGCGCGCGTGTGTGTGTGCGCGTGTGATTGAGCTGCAGTACAAGGATGCGATGCTCCTGCACTTTTCCCCTCCTTCATATCCCCAGTGCAGAGGATGCGGCGATGAGCGCGCTCTCTCGGGCTCGCTCTCTCTCTCTCTCTCTCTCTCTCTCTCTCTCTCTCTCTGCATGCTGTGTAAGCTCTTAGTGCAGTGCATGCATATATATATAAAAAAATGTTGCATTTAGGCTGCTGATTATCCTGCGTGCTATGCATGCATGCCTCCAGTGGTTCTTAATTTTAGGGTTGTAGTGATAGGGCTTGATTTGAATGACATGGAGCTTCATTGTAGAAAATGCAAGCACAGCACGAGATCCCTTGTTCAGCAATGTTTAAGTAACGTTCAATGCATTCAAATGATGCTGATAAGAAGTTACGTGCCGATGAAGCCGTATGGAAAGATGCAGCACATGAAGTATGTTGAGATGCACGGTGGCTGGCTGGCAGTTACAGGCATCATTTCCTTTATTCTGTGGTCTGGTAAAGAGGAACGTGAGAACCACTGACAGATTTGTAGATTGCTGGATCAGTGGGTTGATCGAGCAGTTCCTTACGGTAGCCGTCATGATTTCATTTAAAAGGTGATCTGTGTTGAATAACCTGTACGAAAAGACAGTGAGAGTTGTTCACACACAAGTGTAAGCATACACACCTACACACCCTGTCCTGCAAAAGTCGACTGTGTATTCCTCAGAAACATTGGTAACTGTACTTTTCCTTGTTGTTCTTTACTGTATCTTTATTCATTTATAAGTAAGGTAAGGTACACGATTGGTCCAATTAAGCTTTATTTTAAGAGGTATGCTTCATAGTGCCATACCAGTGACATGGTACAATATTTTAGTACCTGAATTCCTGAGAGTATACTGATGTTGACTTCCACAACTGCAAGACATGCTGATTTACTTTACTTGACTCCTTGCTTGCCAATGTTGATCGTCCTACACAAAGGAGCATCTGTTAATGTTCCTGAAGAGGGATTTGCACCACCAGCTTGGTACGCGATCATGGCTCGGTGCCACGAGTGCATTCCTTTTTTGAGCACGCTGGCCTTTGGTTGCTCTGCTTACGCATGCATTGTTGCTCGAGGTTGGCAGAGACTGCAGTAAGGCTGCCTCTTTAAGGATCCCTGTCGGTTCTCACCGTTTTATAGCAGACACGGATAATGATGCTGACAAGGCTATATCTTGGTGTGAAATTTGTAGGCATGTGATTTAAAGGCTCAGTGATTGGATTCCATTCTTGGACCTTTACCTGTGTCATGTGGCAATCCATCATTTTACAATTCAAGTAAAATGCCAGTGAGATAAAAAAAAAAAAAAAAAAAAACATTTAACATTTTTTTCCCCACAATGTGTAATCTTTCAGATATGAAAATTGAGTCAGAAAATGCCAGCACCATTCAAATGTACTGTAACAATTATCTAGGCACATAGAGCTGTCTCTTGGTTAATTATAGATCGCTGTAACATGACAGTCTGATAGAGTATGGATAGGAAGGGAGACACCTTCATATTAAAGGAAGCACCGACTTGAGATCACGTTAAATAAATCTATATGTGTATTGTTTAGTGAGTATGAGTCTCGTGATTTGCCGGTTGTTGTACTGTTTGTTTGTTATTTCCATGAGAATGTCGTATGGTGACATTGCTAACGCTGTTACGCTGGTATTTAGTTGGAGAGAAAACGTAACCAATCTCAAACGTAAGGATGACACCAAGGTTTTGCTCTTTTCAGTGTAATAGTAATGAGAAATCCAACGTAGAAGTAGTGGATACTGCGAACGTTGGACTGCACTGCAGCAGAAATCCAACTCCAGTAGATAGCTATCTACAAGATGACGAGTACGATGGCTGTGAGTTTGTCCTAGCATGACATTTTTGGAAGCGGATCAGTTTCAGCAGAGTGTACCGATGAGGAATTGAGAGAAAGCTGGACAGAGTGAAAGACTGAACCTGACTCTGCATCCGTCTCTTTTGGTAGGGACAAAGCAAGGGCTATTTTCACCGGCACCACTTTCACTAGCATTGTGGGTAATACAGGAAACCAGTAACAAGAATGAAAAAAGTATATGAAATTCCAAAAGAAATCTTTTCGACGCTACTAAAGAACACGCGTTAATTATAAATCTGTTCAGGGTGGATTTTTCCTTTACTCTCATCTATCCCCAGGGGAATGCTGGAGGCCCGACGGTGGATCCATGCAGACCCGGATTCTCCCAGAACTTCTACACCGTCTTTATCCCACGGGAGCAGCTGCAGGGCCAGAGCATTGTCAAAGGTAAGAGCCTGCAGTGTGTTTAATGAGTCAGGTTTGCTTGTGTGGGTGTTCTTTGGTTTTGCCCACAGAGCTTTCTGCAACAGGTCTGTTTTCTTCACACATGGATGCCTTTTCTCTTTCTGCCTTTCCCTCTTTCTGCTTCTCTCTCTCTCTCTCTCTTTCTCTCTCTGCCTTACACTGGCATCCACTTAAAGCTATTGTGAAATCATTCACTCTGAGCACACTGCATAATGTGCATATGTTGTTCATAAACAGTGCCATTTTTCTGGCAGGGCTGACAGAACTCTCAGCTGATGATTCCACACACATGCGGCGCACACATGCATTCTGAGGCAGACGCAAAATCGTTTGGGCTGATCTACAGGAATATGATATGCTTGTGCTATTATTGAGGACATCAGTCTGCGCTTATATAAAGCAACCAATAAAGTCTAGCTTTTGTACCGTTTACAATTAACACAAGGATTCTTCTATCATTACATTATCAGACCAAATGAGGCTCCATAAAAAAAAAAAAAATGTAATCAACATTAAATGATCAGTTGAGCAGCGTGGCTGTCTATAGTCGGGGAAAATGAAATCTTCCGTTCGTCTCTTGCTGAGTAAATTTGCTGGCGAATCCCCCTCCTTCATTCCGTTCTCCCTCATCCAGCGTGTTATGAATGTAATACTGTTGCGCTGTTCTTCTGCTTTCTTTTCACCAAGACTAAATAGAGAATTAATGAACATAAATATTAAACACCCAGCAAAAGCTTTAGTAATTGTCACCTTTACTGAAAGTCTGCTCAATGGGCCTCATTTATCAAACCGTATGTGAATAAATTCATTTGTAAATTGTTCACTGGAGCATTTACACCAGAAATGTGTTGTTTTTGAAATTCCAGCTAGTTCGTATCCTAGAAGAGCTCCTGAATTTGTGCACATATCCGTATATGATGATGAGGTATCACGTAAACCTTGACTGATCAGCTTCAGAAATGTATATAACGATTACTCTGTCAAGTTTAAAGCGTTTCAATTTCGCACGGGAATTTTGTGAACTGTGATTGTTTTCTGTTCATGAATCCAAAACGAAGTCCATGAGTTAAGTCAGATAAGACTAGCTATTAAAATAGGACGAAAGCAATAGTGCCCTGTGAAAAAGAGGAAGAAAAAATGGTGCCCTACAAAAGGAGGAAGAGTTAGGGTGTGTGTCTGTGGTAGCCGACACGCTGCAATGGCTGAGCTGCATTACTGGAAGATTTAGCACATGCCGTGCTTAGGAGGCAAGCTTTCACCACTGACACCTCTTTGAGGGTGTCACAAAGCATGGTAATTTAGTTTGTTCTGAAATCTGTTGGGCATTTGGGTTTGGTTTGCCCTGCCCTTCAGAAACATGTGGACACAAGTTTGCTGAAAAGATCGAGAAAAAATTTCAGCCTGTCTGCTTTACGTTGTAACTGCTCATCTGTTTGTAGGAGTGAAATCCTCACTGGATTAGTCAACTTTGTTTGAGCTCAGTGGCAATTGATTGATTATAATTATTTGCTGGTCAGTCCAGGCCCTCCACTAATATTGGCACCTTTGGTAAATATGAGCAAAGAAGGCTGTGAAAAATTGTCTTTATTGTTTAAGCTTTTGATCTTTTGTTCAGAAAAATTCACAAAAATACTCTGCTGTCATGGATATCAAACAACTGCAAACACAACACAGGTTTATAAAAATATATATTTGTTAAATATAGTTGTGCAACAATTACTGGCACCCTTTTAGTCAATACTTTGTGCTAGATAACACAAAGATATACACACTCCCTTTGCCAAGATAACAGCTCTGAGTCTTCTCCTATAATACCTGATGAGGCATCTCTCAGATCATTCAAATTTCGAGGTCCATGCTGGTGGGCTTTCCTCTTCAGTTCACCCCACAGGTTTTCTATGGGGTTCAGGTCAGGGGACTGGGATGGCCATGGCAGGACCTTGATTTTGTGGTCAGTAAACCATTTTTGTGTTATTTTTGATGTATGTTTTGGATCACTGTCCTGCTGGAAGATCCAACCACGGCCCATTTTAATCTTTCTGGCAAAGACAGTCAGGTGTTCATTTAATATCTGTTGATATTTGATAGAGTCCATGATGCCATTTATCCTCTATTTTGGTTTCATCTGACCATAGAACCCGATCCCTGCCGCACATCACAGCTATATTCCTTGGTCTTACCCATTGTTATGAATGACCAAGGGAATTTGGCCTATGTGTTACCTCATATTTTTACCCCTGTGGACCAGGAAGTCATGGTTGAACAATTTCTTATTCCTGGTCGCCCAGGTGTACTAAAACAAATATGGGAATATACTTCACATATAATTCACAGGTGTGCCATTAATTATTGCACACCTATATTTAACAAAGATTTTTTGTGTTGTGTTTGCAGTTGTTTGACGTCCATGAGAGCAGAGACTTTTTGTGAACCCTAACCCTTGGTGTAACCCACACCAAGATACATCACATATATGATTTACATCATTTTCATTCATCCTTTTCATTCATTTTTTCCTCATGTGGAGAAAGTGCATAATGAGTACCTGGATAGTTATTCCAGTAGGGGAAAAAACCAACATAAATTACTTTGTTGTGTTTTTGGCCACCATGAGCCGACAGAACAGCTTAGAATCAGCTCAAATCATAGTCCTAAATCTGCCACAGGTTTTCAATTGGGTTGAGGTCTGGTGATTGCAAAAGCCATAGCATGTGTTGTACATCATTTTCACTCTCATCAAATCATTCAGTGAGCCCCCGTGTCCTGTGACTGGAGGCGGGGTTATCCTGGAAGAGACCACGCACCCATCAGAATAGAAACGTTTCATGTTAGGGTAAAGGTGATCAGTCAGAAGGACTTTGTATTGATTTGAAGTGTCGCTTCTCTTTAAGGTGACAAGTGGAGCAGAACCATGAAAGCAAAATGCCCCCTGTTGGTTTTTCTTTTAATTTGACACCTATACATACAGTAGCACATGCAAAATGAAACGAGCTAATTTCATCGGTACCAGGATCATTTATCCGGATTTGAATCTTATCCATCATTTGAGAAACACCAGATCTAAACTCTGGTCTAATTCAAAGCTGAATCTTCTTTCAATGTTCATCAGGGAAGATGATGGTTACTTTGTAGTCGTCGTGGATGAGCCATATGTTTCAATATTTTCCTGTAAAGGACAAATCTTTGCTTCTCCATGAACAGTGTTGGCGCCGCCATTGATTCTGGTTCAATTGGTTTGATGGAATATATTCCAGACAGTAAATGAGAGGCAAAATGGGGTATGTGCTGGAGCCTTTCTGAATACCAAATAATCTATTATTTTGTTTACAATGGATCTGGTATTTGGACACAGACTTTATAGATGTTATGAGCCACTGGCCTCGAACTCAAATATTCTCTTTGTTCAACATGAACGGAGCTCTGAAGAGAGGTTTGGTGTCAAATATCACCGTGCTGACTGTTCAGAAAGACACTCATAAATCTTAAACAGTCGTTTAAGGCTGCAGCGCTGTAGACCTGAGGGTTTTGATTAATGTCTAGGAGCTTGTGATATTTTTGGCCGAGCAGTGCTAATACGGGACGGGGGTCATCACCGAACTTGTGATGATAATAATGCTGCATAACCCAGAAGCGTCACAGGGGAGAGTAATGGGCCAGGTGGTGTGTGAGCAGGGAAACAGGCTGAAAACCTGTGCACATTTCTTCTCCTGCTTTCTTTTTTCTTCTATATGTTTTCTCCTTTTAGGGTTTGTATGGGGCCGTAATGTACGTGTGCACAAACTCATGATTGCTTGGGATTGAATTCTTCATATGTATTTTATATGCGAAGTAAGATGAATTTGTAAATACTGTACTTTAAAAGCGATGTGAATTCGTTTTTGTGTATGTGTGCTTGAGCTAATTAGCCACCATATGTGTGAAAGACAGGAATTGGACGCGCGACCAAGCTGAGCCATGTGGACAGAATTGGAAATGACTCATCACGGTTCCTGTCAAGCTGTTGACCTTCATTTGTGTAATATATCCGTGGGTGTGTTTCTGGGTCGGGATGTCAAAGTGCTGATGTTAACGGTTGCTTTCGCAAGGATTCACCTGATTCAGATGTACAGTATGTCTTGCAAGGCGGACAGGATTAGATTGATTTTGTTTTGTTTTTTAAAAACGAAAATCAGATGAAATTTTCAACTCCCAACATATGAACTTCAAGTTGACTCAGCACAAACATCCCCTAGCTATTTTGCTATCGCCTATTAAAATTCTCTATAATATTGTCCTCTCTATTCCTCTTCCTTCTTTTCAATAAGACTGTAGCCTACCCTTTATTTTCCCAATCTGTCTGCTGGGATGTATTGTCTCGGAAATGTGCCTTATTTTGTTGTTAGAAAATATACACAAAGAAGAAAATCTCAATAATTTAAATGCCATAAGTTAATTAACCATGAATATGAGCATTATTATCTCAGTGAAGCAAGCAGTCTTACTTAATCATCGGGTGTCAGTACTTGGTAACACCAACTGCAGAAGCATTAGGTTGGTTTTGCTTCTTTAATCCACTCAGAAACATCCAGCTTCCTGATGGCACACCTGCTCTCATCATGATGACAGTTCTCCGCGTAACGTATGGGATCTTTAACCAGATACATGCTGAGCACTGATGCATGGGACTTGCGGAGCCCCGCGGAGTAGTGATAAGCCATGAAAAAAATGATATTCCAGTGACTGCACACTGGTGTGTAAAGCTTCACCTGTATGGAGACCTGGATCATACCCCTTTGGAGTTTAAAAGAGAGCAAGAGCGAGACTGTGGACGAGATACACTGATAGTCACTTTAGGACAAATTGATTTTGAGCGGCACTTCCTCCTCCTGGAGAGGAGCGCTTAAAGGCTACTGTCAGAACACATTCAGGAGAACATCAGTGATGCATTTCACACCTTAACCTCTTGATAGGCGCTACAGTGGTGCTTGGGGAATGAAGTTCAATATCTGTAGTCGTTAATTCAAGGTGAAGACCATTTACATCATCAACAGATACGTATGTAGGTTGCTTGGGCTTCCTTGTTGGATTTGAAGTAGGGATGCAAGAATACCAATAACATGATAGAACATTTTAAACATAAAATTTCTTGCAGCACATAGCAGCAACCAACAATAGCTAGATAAAAAAAAAAAAAAAACAGACTACAGTAGGTGAGTGAGTACTTTACTTACAGTTGTACAGAAGTGTGTTTTTAAAGTGTAAGAAAACCCACTCTTCTGCACTCCAACCCTAGTCAATCCAAGGTAGCTAGCAAAATCACATTAGTTAACATTAAAGAAAGAATGAGTCTACTAGTGTAAGCGGATAATTAGTTTTTCCTGGCAACTACGTATATAGTGTGTTAATGTAGTGTGAACATTTAAACCAGGGAAAAATAAAAAGAATTAAATGAAAAGTTCTGTGATGTCCCCAAGTGAGTATGTTATAGGCTTATGGGATCGCAGAAATTATCAGAAAATCAAGCAAGCGCCACAATAGTTATAAGAGCATGCTATTTTTAAAAATTACCACAGAGTTTCTGCACATTTGGGCCAAGACGCGTCATGTGATGTCATCACGATGCGCATTCAGCTAAAGCCCTCTTTGATTCACGTGCGTCGAACATGAGTACAGCTAACAGGTCTCATTTACCAACAAACATCAAAACAGGCAAAACAATTTCATGCAATTGTGATTTCGCCAATTCATCTAGTTTTCTGCAAAAAAAAAAAAAAAAAACACAAACTCAGCAAGTTGCATCACAAATTAAGAGACAAAAAAATCACAAAAAAGCCCATCCATCCATCTTCTATACTGCTTATCCTTTTCAGGGTCACAGGGAACCTGGAGCCTATCCCAGGGAGCATGGGGTACAAGGCGGGGTACAAACTGGACAGGGTGCCAATCCATCGCGGGGCACACAATCACATACACACTCACACATCATGGACACTTTGGACACGCCAATCAGAACACCATGCATGTCTTTGGACTGGGGGAGGAAACCGGAGTACCCGGAGGAAACCCCTGCAGCACGGGGAGAACATGCAAACTCCGCACACACAGGGCCATGGTGGGAACCACGAACCCACCACCCTGGAGGTGTGAGGCGAATGTGCTAACCACTAAGCCACCGTGCACCCATCACAAAAAAGTTTGCCTTTAAGATGTTTAATTCAGTTTAATAATTTTCATGTTCATTTACTATTAGTTTACATTTACTGTGAATTACCACGTTGAACCACATTCTCACACATTTACCTCGGTTGTGATAATAATGAAGAAAACAGCAGGCCTTGTGCCAAAGAAAAATGGTTATGCTCTAACCTGAATTTTCTTTTCTATTCAAACTTGATCAAAAGTGTCAGCCACTCAACCTGAATGAAATGTGTAACCGGCAAGTAAGATATTAAGATGAATTTTTGGAATCACCAAAAATATCCACCATCCAGCTCAGTTTTTATAATTCACAACCTGTTCCTCACTCCACAAGAGAAACTTGCTCCCTTGGTGATGTCCAAGTTGTTTTACATGTAAACGTAATAATGCTCACCAACATCACTCCATGGCTTTGTTTTATTTTCGTGTGGCACAAAGGAGTAATCAAAATTGCACAGTTCTACAGGTTTCTTATTTTTGTATCACTGAGTACCAAAACAAACCAAAAAACAAATACTAATACTTGCATTCAGTCAGAAATAAAATGGTATCAGTGCATCCCTAGGTTGAAAATACTATACCTAAGCTTTCTTGACTTTCTTATATGGCTTATTCTCTGTGTTCTTCCTGAGCTAGACTTGCTGCTTAGTTTAAAGTAAAACCATTTTGGCTCCACCAAAGAGCATCACATTCTTTCTAACTACTAGAGCAGAAACAAGATCCCACTTCTGAGACTAAAACCATCTTTGGAAGTCAGTAACTTTAGGCAATAATACAAAGGAAATCCCATTTACAGACATATTGACTTGGTTATATAGGGTTACTTTTTTTATTATTATTTTGAACAAATGGAACTGCAGCTCAGAATTGCTGGCTAGACTTTATAGACGTTCTTAAATTTGAAATTCCTCAGCCCGACTTGCCACTTACTTAAAAGTAAAGTCACATGGGTTGTACCAGAGAACATCACTTTCTTCTCGCTCTACAACAGTAGATACAAGATCCCACTTGTGAGAAGAAACAATCGATGAGAAGGACCTTCTGTCCCCTCGCCTTTTCTTCTTCTCTCCTTTCTGTGTTTCCACCCCATCGTACTGCACCCAGTGCCAGAGAACAGCCTCATTATCCAACACATCTCTGTGTATAGCCTCGCCTCGCCTCACATGGACTGGGCCCCTTGTTGGGCATTGCTCATTAGAACGACATTCCTGGCAGCTCTATTTTCCCAGCATGCACCAAGACAAGAGGGTTAAGGGTTTTTTTCACCTCAAGTGACTTTAGGAGGAGAAGGCGGCATTTGTGTCTTTGTGTTGCCAAGCAAATTGTTGTTTTAGAGTCTCTTTTTTGGTGGAGTATGACCTCTAAAAGATGTGCAAATGCTAACAAGCTGGTTAAAGAATTGACATAATGCACCCTGACTAGACAGCTTTCAGTGAACTATCTAGACTGGAGATATATCTAAATGTGTGGTCACATGTCCTATTAAATATTTATCCCCTTTGCCGTGAACAGCGTGGAAATCATGATTGCTGCTATCCTTGAGGTTGCTCCTAGATCATTTCATCGTCAGAAACAGCAAGGAAACTGCACGTTCAACGTGTTATTCGTTGAATATATTTTAACCTTGTGCATAAACAACCCAATATAGCTATGTCGTTTTTCAACCACATGCTATAATAGTCAGATCAGATGGAAATGTTGAGATTTGCCAAAGCTGAAATACTGAACAGGACAGAGATAATGTGAAATCTGTTGGTTCAGTTAAACTAATAATACGTGCAATAAAGCTAAAGCATTGGAACACATGCGGCTCAGAAGTTAAAATGGTGAACTATGCTAGCCTACAGATTATATGTTATTTCTGAGTGATATTATTATTATTATTATTATTACTAAATAGTAGTATCATTAGTATTAGTATTAGCATTATTACATAGTAGACCAGTTGTAACTGGTATTAAACCACAATAATTTTAGCTAACGTAGCACTTTTTTCTGCAATTACAGTATCTCTAACTGTTTCACCAGCCTACTATAGCAAATCTGTGTGATGTGTATTATTTTTCCCCACTCATATTCTGATAATTCAGTCTCATATGCCAAATTTTGTCTGAACTCCTGTGCTTGGATTGGCTATAGTCATTGGATTTCATTCATTCATGTAGTAATAACAGAAAAACAGTAGAATATGGAAAACATCTGAGTTACACAAGTGCTAGAAAGTAAGATTTAGTCCCATTTTGACCCCTTGCTACGGTGATACAGGAGACACTGGGAAACTATGCTTTTTTTGTTATTTTTTTCAGCTAAAGTTTTCCAGGAAAACTCAAGATATGCAGAGTTATTTACAGACCTGAAAAGGTGTTCAAAACTCGCTTCTCGCGCCGATGTTTTTAAGCATCTCAGTGACGTGAGAACAAAAACGCAAGGCAGAATTAAAATATTCTCACTTCTACCGACAAATTGCGAGGCTTCAGGTCCAAGTTCGCTCTCTGGCATTCTTTTGTTGAACGGGGCCAACCTCATATGTTTCCCTTGTGCAGTGCACACACAAACAGCAAACTCCCTGGGCTTTATCGCCTAGCATATGAAAGTCCTAGAGAAGAGGTTAAACTTTTATTTTCCAGCTCAGTCTTATGCCGAGTTTGACTGGGTCCTTGATCCTTGAAGTTCAGCAGGACTGGAAAGTTTGAAAGGCATGCCACTGCAAGTACAAGAATACCTCACAGACCTAAGGGAAGATCGCAGTTTAAAAATTAAATTTCAAGACATGGCTTTGGACAATTTTTTAGATAACTGTGGAGAAAGAATATCCAGCTGTTGCAGTTCTGATGCCCTTTTCCACAACCTGTTTGTGCGAACTGTGCTTTTCTAGCCTGACGCACATCAAGAATAAGTACAGAGAACATCTTAGAACGGTGGATCAGGAGCTTTGTGTCTGTCTCTCATCTGTCGCTCATCCAGAATTGATAGGCTGTGTGCATCATCTCAGGCTCAGGTTTCCTACTGAAAGTAAGTACTTTTCATTTGAATGCTTGTGTGGGGCGGGTTGAGGTGGGCTGCCAAGCGTTGGTGTTTGTGTAGGGTACCACACATTTTTGAAAATTTTCAAAGGTTGTCGTGATTGAAAAAAGGTCGGGAAACGCTGATCTATGTGGATGCATAGTGCTTTTACCAACAAAAAAAAAAGATGAAGGATTCAAAGAAGAAGAAAAAAAATAATTGCTGGGAATCTGTATAAGTTCACAATTTGGCTTCTCAATAGTAGACCTACTAGCGAATTTTATCACTTGAGGAGAAAATGCAATCAGATTGATCACACGTCAGTATTTATCAGAATATAAATGTAAATTCCATGATGTGGCTCCTTGCAACTGATTTTCTCTGCGTATTTTGGATGGTTTAGGTATATACTAGCACATACTATATGGATATATTATAACTCCTGTGGAACTCCTGTCAGAAATCACTTAATGAGCAAACGTAACTCATCCAAACCAACTCGGCTATTCCCCTGATAATTTTAAAATGGCTGTATATTCTGAAGAATACCTGGAAATAAAACTGTCACACTGTGAGAAAGCCTAATAAAAATGGGATTGACCTATTTTTTTTTTTTTGATGGCGTTGAGGCCATAAAAAAATCAATATTCATGATAAGCATTTGAAGGAGAGCAGTGAGGTCTTCCTCATCCTGTCAGTGTGAGGATAGTGTGTTTTGACACTTGCCCTTTTTCCATCTTGACCTTCGTAGAGAAGACTGTTTTATTGAACCAAAGGCTGAATTCATGACTCAGTCATCAGTTTGGAGATATTTGAGGTCTGCGGATTGGCTATAAGTAAGCATGTACTATATTACAAGTGAACATTTCCTGAGTAGAAGCTTTGGTTCTGTTTGTTCTTCTCGCCAGGGACAGGATGTTCCATCACATCTCAGGAAGAACAAATCTGAAAAGAACATCTCGGGGAAAAATTAGAGTTGTAAATTTTTTATGAGGTATTAATATCTGTAGTGCTCCGTCTTCCTCGGTGTAGAGGTGCACTGATCACCCGGCATACCGTTGCTTTGCATCTGTAGCCGAGGTGCAGTAGATAAACGTTTACTTTGTGTTGGATGTAAAAATGATTTATTCTTCAAGTTTAATCCTGGCTTGGAACACTGGCTTGGAGGAACATTCCAGAGTCACCAGTCCAACTACCAGATTGTTTTTAGGAGGTGGGAGGAAACCAGAGAACCCAGAGGATCTCACAATGACGGAGATGACATCGGAAACTTTTCTCAGACAGTAATCCAAGCTCAGGCTCGAACTAGCTGCATGTAAAATGTAAAAATCAATTTCACTTATTTTTTATTTCTACTAACCTGGCAGTCTGTACTTGTCTCAAGCCCCGAGGCCCAGTTTTAATTAAACCTTTCTCCAAAACCTTCGCTCTATTTAAGCAACACATCCATCTTAAACAGCCTTCAGAGACTATGCAGTAGGCCCCGATGTTTTCTAAATCCTTGTGAGTGGTTGAATGATAAGACTTGGTGTGTTATATTTGTAACATGTTACCTTGGTGTCTCCCTTTATACCACAGTGCCTTTGAATTCTCAAATCTGATTGATCAGAAGGTGTTGATTAATTTTCCAAACATATGAGCGCCGTTGTATTAGCAAATCAGAAAGAATGAATTGTTTTTCTATAACGGCATGGCTCTGATTGTAACATTAACGCACTGGTTGTAACATGTTACTTTATAGCAACAGGTCGTACACATGGACTTGTACAGCAGACTGTCTGCATAATCAAATCATAATAATAAATATAGGTTAGGATAAATAAAAAAAAACGTGTTTAACAAATATAATGTGTAATCATGATTAAATGTAATTATAAGTGGATAAAAAGTACAATGTGTAATTTACTAATAAAATGAGAAATTGTAATCATTGGTAAATAGCTGTGGTTTATGAGAAATAAAACACTTTGGGATAACTCCTGTTATTGGACAGTAATCATCTTTGAGTGTTAACAATAATTCGCCAAACAGCTGTCGCTGATTATTTTCCCGAAAACAGTATGTTTACTAGACTCGTTTTTACTCAGCATCTCATCCATTCCCACTTTATAGCAGGAAAAAGGAAATGGGAACAGAGGTTTTGTTGCATTACCTGACAAATATGCCCAGTCTTACAGAGGACATGCAAACACACACACAGAAACACACAACTTAATTTCTTATACAGGTCAAAAGGCCAAGATTAGCTCCAGAGTTTGCAGTGCTCACCCTGATTGATGCTAGCAACAGGCAGATTGGGCAGCAATTGATTATACTAAATGGAGAAATTAAAGGATTACAAAGTCTCCTAGTAATCCATCTACCAGTCACATGCCTCATTAGTGAGAGAGAGAGAAAGAAAGAGAGAAAGATTTACATGGAGGAGTGGATTCGTTTTAATATCTTCCTCATGGGCCTGTTTTCACCAACATACAGCATTTGACCGTTTCTGGACTGGATCTGCATATAGTGGTGTGCGTACCTCAATCCCGCATGACTGATATCACTCATATCTCATTTTCTGTCTGCTGTGAAGATTTATTGATTCGCTTCAAACCAGACTGGTGGCCACATTCTCAAAATAGACGTTTATTTGTTCTCTGGCGGGGAGAAATGTCAAATCCTTGGGAACACTGTGGATCATTCAGATATTGTTTACATCTGATTCATGACCCACATCTTTAATTTAGTTATTTATATTGGCTTTATAGGCTGGCCCTGTATATTATTATAGAAATCCTATGTCATGGAGGCTTCTTTCCTCCCTGTGTTATATACAGTATGTGGCTGATTTTTAATAAAACCAAACACTGCACCACATTCTTTTACTCTCTATATTTGGCTCTTTGTGTGTGTTTCCATCTTTGCCATGGCACCATCTATGAGTGTTTCAGCTAAATGACAGTTCTAGAAATATTATCCCCCTTCTCATTATAGACAAGAGGAAGTTGCTATTACTGAAAAGTCTTAGCAGCTGTGAGGTATGAAATGGAATTTCTGTAGTGTATGAAGAAATAAATAATTGTTTTAAGTAGCAGTATTAGTATGCCTTTCTTTGCTCAAGGATATCCAAGATACAAATTGTGAGCTGAGTAGTATCTGGTGTTTTGGTCAAAATGAGTCATCACTGAGAGATAGTTTATTCTTCTGTAATGTTATTTTTTTAAAATACATTTTTGGTGTAATATTTGAAAAATATTATCCTGGTTTTGCACAACAAGGGGTGTAACTGGACCTGGGCCCAGACCACAAGGGTGCCAGTGTTGATAGGATTCAAAATGTATTGTTTTTTTATAAAGGCAGTTTGTGAAATAATTGTAAAAGCATGTGTGATTAAAATGCCCTGTATCATCCAGGAGCCATAGCTGCTCACTTTAATTGGCTGACTGAACCCATTGCTCTTGGGTACCAAATCATATCACGTCACCCTGTGGACCCATTAGTTTAGTAAGGCGTGCTAATATAATAGAAATACAGTGATGCAGAAATGTAAATCGGGCAGTGAGAAATGGAAAGACAGCTAGAGAAAACTAAAGGAGAGGGAGAAAATGCTAAAAGACTGTACAGTACCAGGTGGATTTCAATTATGTCATTGCTGGATGTGTCAAGTAAAAATCATGGTGAGTCCTAGAGAATAGTAAAGAATATAGTAATACGTTTTACTTTGTTTCAAGTTGTGTTAAAGAATGTTTAATTGTCTATTGGACTATGTGTGTGCACCAGTGGTGGGTTTTGGGGAGGTTGGGGGTGTTCACTTGTACCCATAAAGAGTTTGCGCCCCTCCTGGCTCTATCTCTAATCTTACAGATAAAGTTTTTTTTTGTTTGTTTTTGTTTTAGAAAGTACTGCCAAACAATCATCATCCAGGGTGAGCACTGGAAAAGTGCCAGCAAATGGTCCAAATATTTGGCCTGTCCCCCAATTTTTCTCCCTGTCTTGGTCCTTGCCAATTCCTTTCCACTAGCCAGGTCTCCCCTATCAAACAGGGATACTGAAGGCTAACACCTCCTTCTTTTGAGTCATGCAAAGAAGGACGCTATCTGCCCTCTTCCACATACATGAGCCCAGAGACGCCCACAATTAGTTAGTGTCATTGTGACTAACAGGGGAGAGTGAGTATGTCATCCCTTCCACCCAGAGAGCAGGGCCAATTCTACTCCTTTGACTACTGGCCACGGACTTTGGTATTTGGATTTTTGGGATTCAGTCTTGCCATTTCTTGAAGATAGGGCAAACGCTTTTCTGTTGTGCCACATTTGGGAGCTGCTATTTACGGACGCCTTAGTATGGCAAGCCTAAGGAGAAGACAGCTTTTAGCTGTAGAAGTTCTACATCTATTACATGCGAGTAATCAAAAGTGAGAGTGTAAAATGTTCTGGCGCATTACAAAGTCTTCAGCCACGGAGAAAATAACTAACATGCAGTGCGCTTAATAAGCAGTGTAACTGAATGAAGGTCAGCTAGCAGACTTGTAAGACGTGTTTGTGTGGTCTCAGGGAAACATGTAGAGTACGTCCTAATGTATTTTAATATAGTTCGTTTAAAGCTTTGCAATGATTTTTTTTTTCTTTTGCATTAGATGGTTTTGTATTCTGGAGCTTAGAAAATACACCAAAAATCAAAACTTATCAAATGACATTTACATTGTGATTATCTGAAGTGAATAGGCTTGAAATAAGCTCTCTGCTGAGTTTATTAACATTAATCAGTTATTTTATGAGATTAAGAAATTTAACAGCCGTATAGATGATCATGTGAACTTACAGAATGATAATAAAGTTCTATCTGAGGTTTTGTATTTACAAATTTGCTTTCTAATTGTCTCAGAACTCCAGTAAATGCAGATTATGGTACTTGAGGGATTTGTTTGCTATATTATCATCCTCAAATCCTGAATTTTTTTTTTTTTTTTTTTTTTTTAATAGTTTCACCATTTATACTGGGGTGCAATGTGTTTCTGAAAAAGAAGAGAGGAAATAGTAAAAAGGGACTTTCTTACTCACTTTATACACTGGCAGATCTTTTGTTGAGGCGAGATGGCTCTTGCATGCCAATGTTTAATCATTGCTGCCATTTTTCTTTTTTGTAAGCCTTCCAGACCCATGGTCTTTTGTGAATTTGTGATTTTTTTTTTTTTTTTTGGATCTCAGTAGAAGGCTGTACAGCCAAAAAAACCTGCTGGGGTTTAAAACTCAAATAACATAAGAAGCAGCCCATCAATTTGGGGGATGATATGGTGCAAATTGGTGGAAATAAACTCCTACCTCTGAAGATTAGTTTAATTTATTTGTATAGATGATGATATCATTATATTGAGCACTTCATTGTGTAAAGATGTATACCATTTCTGCTGTTTAATTGTTTGTTTATTTTTGAAATCATAAATGAAGTCAAGAAAGAAAATAACATGTTTAGGTGAGCAGGGGGATTTGAATATAAATGAAGTGAAATGGTGTGTGTGGCAAGATGATAAACGTTTGACTGGCCTGCATTGCACAAATGACTGTGTGTCCACGGACGGAAACATGAAGCCAAATAGCTTTGAAGACTTCGCATTCATGCTTATCTGGCAACACAATCAAATCCGGAAACTTCCCTTGATGCCTTTGTGTATTGCATAAATCTAGCAGTGGTGTCTATCTCGTCTTTACATGCTGTGAGCGTCTTTAATATTTTTATGTTTGAGCCAGGGGGCACGGTGGTTTAGTGGTTAGCATGTTTGCCTCACACCTCTGGGGTTGGGGGTTTGAATCCCACCTCCACCCTGTGTGTGTGGCGCTTGCATGATCTCCCCGTGCTTCTGTGGTTTCCTCTGGGTATTCTGGTTTCCTCCCCACGTCCAAAGACATGTGTTGGCATAAGCAGTACTGAAAATTTATGGATTTGAGCCAAAACCAGCTAACAGCCATATTTAATATCAGGACAAAGTGATGCTGTTAGTGCAAAAAGATTAGCATCATGTAATGTTCAGTTTCCTTACTAATCTAAATCACATTCAGCTTGTGTGATAAATGGATTTTAACCTCAAAGCGCTTTCTTCCTCGTATACCACTTAAAGAACTATATTAATTAATTGTTAATTACTCAACACCTTCTGACCAATCAGCTTCAAGAATTTAAAAGTATAAAACTATAAAACATTAGCAGTAATTTTTTCATAATCGTACATCTTTTTCTAGAATTAGAAAACAAAATCGAAAAGATTTTACTACCGTAGGCTTGAGAACGGCCTTTTATTTTTGGACTGAACGCTGGATCACACAAACATTTACCATGAATCTCTTGTTCGATTGCTGATAATAAGGTTAAATGTATTTAAATACCGAAGGCTCTCACAGTGAAGAAGTAAAATGATGCTGCCTGCGAGGTTTTTATAGCATTTTAAACCATCACTCTCGTAATTCTGAGCAAGCTATTTCAACTATTGAAATTCACATTAGAGGCTTGTTTGTTCAGCAGTTTGTTCCTTCCTGCGATCAATGTGCATTTAATGATGCTGTAAAGAGTGTAAAGCGGAAAAGCTGTCAAATAAGCATTCCATCATTCCATTACCGTACACGTAAAATCCACAAATCAAGCAAGCGATTAGCGTTTATACGTGAAACCCATGGTTTATATGTGAAACACGAATCGCCCCTGAATGTGGCATTTTGCAGCACCTGCTTTAGTTTAGTTCTTATATTTCACTGTCACAGTGAGAAATAGACTACCTGTCTGCTGCAACCACACACACACACACACACACACCCACACACACACACGCACATCGCTAAGCCTCAGTCTGTGAAGGTGTTTAAGTTAGAGCAGAAAGCCTCACCCAGCTGTGCCTGTAGTCTCTTTCACCCTCTCCGCCTGGCTCTGCAGGAAAATACCTGGAGTTTTCTCCTGCTGTGAGTCCTGGAGACGTATTACTACAGCTTTACTCCTCTGCTTTGAAGCTGCCAGGCTACACAAGCATACACTCACACACACACACACACACATTCACATACACATTTGCAGGTGCATGCAGATATACATGCATATTAGTGTTGTGTAAATCGCTCAGTAGTTATATTGAGTAAAATTATTGACACCTTTCTAGGAAAGGACCAGTTAGAGAACCTACTCAATCAATAACTGTATTTAAATATCAGAAGTGCTTTATTACCCAAGTACAAGATCTTAAAATACAAGTGCGTTATGCCACAGCATATTTGAATGCTCAAACCTGAGAAGGTGATTCATCAATTTTCTACTCTGACAGTAATTCCGCTGCAAGGTTTATACATTAACGTTTAAAGTTTATATGTTCAAGGTTTACATGTTCATGTTCTAGTAAATGAACATTTATATAGGAACGCAGGGCTTCTTCACATAAAGGGATTCAAATATGTGTGTAATTATTTGCAAACTACTGTACTATAAGAAGAATAAAACACATGCTGTTATAGGAAAATAGTCAACTTTGGAGTGGTAGAATGAACTCTACGTCACATCGTGCCTCATCACCACCACCCGATTGTCCTACTACAGCACACCCCCAAGTGTTTTATTGCTTACTTATATGGGAACAAAAGCTTTTATACAAACAAAAGACCGTATGGCAAAGAATGTATAATTATAGTAATACAATTATTGACAATAGACAACTACAAAAATGCTTTTTAACTTAACTGTGAAATCAAAAGCCATTTTGAAGACTCGGATCTCTTCTTTGTCTGTCTGCTATTTATATGGATGCCTAGACCATTACATAAAGGCAATGACTTCAAATAAATAAATAAATGAAGAAATGGTTAGCTTCTGATGGTTTTCCAAAGGATCGTGATAGTTCCAAATCTGTTCTTTTTATTTTTCCTATATGGCTTGATATCACACATATATCATTTGTGGAGACCTATAACATATATAGTGGAGAACTATACTATATTTGTCTTAGAAAATCTGGCCAAATAGTTTCCTGATTAAGATCTAGATATAAACACTCAGTTTAACCGTCTGGGCCCTGAGGGTGTTTTTGGGCCCTGGAGAAGTTTTGACATGCCTTGACATTTGTCAGGGTTTTTTCAGTTGCTGATTAACATATTAATGGGTAAAATCTAATTACACTGTATTCAGCACAAACAGGGCTACAGTAATATCTGAACAGTGTATGTACATGTTTGTATTTTTGAGAAAATAACGTTTATGGGTGGCTTTTGAAAAAATTCATTTAAGTCACTGAAATAGGGCCATATAACACATACTAAACATTTGTTCACAAAACTTTGATCTTTTAGCCTAGATCTGGATCTTGTAGCCTAGAGTTTTTGCTACATAATGATGTGAAAACCGTCATGATCACAAATTCATACAAAACAATATAGTCGTTTAACTTTTGTAAGACACTTTTAGTGTCAGATTGGCTGTACGCGAGGTGGCGCGAATCATCATGAATATTGATGTGATTCACACCTGAGGAGACAAAGACCCTCCCTTGGGCCTGTCAGTGAGCAATATGAATGTGGGAACTAGAAGAATGAATTTGACTTGAATGAGACTTGAATGATTGAATGTATTGTTTGTAGCTTATTTCACAAAATCAAGTTTAACAGTTATTTTAAAAAAAAAATCAGGAAGAAATTTACAGGCTAAACCTCACCATTCAACTTCAAAGTAAAATACATCATGTGTAACAAAATGATCTGTTTTCCGAGTGGAAATAAAAACATGAATCATCGTTCCAAGAAACATGACAACTTTCATTCCTCAGTTTATCCCCTTGGTGTTTTCTCTGACAAGGTAAATATGAATCTCTTCTGCAGGGAGGAGTTTGTCTTTTTGTCTCTTATGTTCTGTTAACTATCAAACTGATTCCCTGTCATCAAGCCCTTAACCTGGAAAATCTAAATAAAGCTGGTTTTGTCATCTTTGCAGAGCACGTGTCAAGAAATTAATCAGAGGTATGAGAAATGACACTCGATGACGATCACGATTTTTTTTTTCTATTCGGAAATTAAATTGGACTGGCAGGAAGGATTAAGGCGTGAAGTTGTCTGGGGAAATTTTATGATAGTAAAAGTAGCCATGCTGTGAAGTTCAATGAATAGTAACCTTTTACTGTTACTATACAGCACTAACAGTAAGATACAGTGAACGTGGATCTTCCTGATGCTGTATACATGTTTACAATTATGCTCATAAGTTTACACACCCCTTGCGGAATCTGCAAAAATATATATATATATTAATAATTTAAACTAAGAGGGATCATAAAAATTGCTGTTTGTCCTTTATTTAGTGCTGCACTGAATAAACTATTTCAAATAACCAATGTTTGCATATAGTCCACAAGACACACTAATAACTGAATTTACATAAATGAACCAGTTCAACGCCAGTACATAGACTTGATTCTTAATACTGTGTGTCGTTACCCGGATGATCAACGACTGTGTTTATGTTTTGTGATGGAGCAGTTAAACTGTCCACTGTTCTTCAGAAAAATCCTCCAGGTCCTGCACATTATTTGGTTTTCCAGAATCTTCTGCATGTTTGACCTCTTTCCAGCAGTTGCTATTTGATGTTGAGATCCATCTTTTCAAGGGGGTGTAAAGTTTTGAACTGGATAACTGGTGTAGAGCTGTTAAATTCTCTATTCTGATTGAAGGTGTTGATTAATTAGAATTTTCTATAACAGCAGCTCTGACTGGCCTTTCGACTACAGTGCAAATCTAAGGGCAAATCAAGGCTTGGTCAGCAATCATCAGAATTTTTAGCATTGAGCATATTAATTACACAAATGGTTTTATATTTGGATGTCATATTTGTCCTCATGAGTTTTCTCAAGCAGGGTTAAGTAATAGTGTGTTCGTTAATGGGACATTCCGCTAGCACGGATGATCTTCGAGTTTCAGTGCAAAGCAAGAATAATGTAATCCGAGCCTGAATCCTAATTTAAGAGAGAGCTGATTTAAGAGTTCCACTGCTGGGACCCATGTGGATTTGTGAGATTTTTAACTGTCAGAAACAAAGTTAGCGATTTCCATGCTGACACCAGTGTTCATGCCCTTTAACCCTAGTGGCGGGCCGAGGCTCTGATGTTGTGGCCTCCTTGCCAGAATCATCCCTCTGATGCCTTGTCACGGTGACAGTGATGGTGCCCGGGTCTCTGCCTTACTGACAGCTGATGGAGCAGGCTGTATGCATAATAAACAGTGTTCTTTCTCATTTTCTCCCTTGAGCACACAAATGCACACACAAACACATGAAATGCTGTGAAATGCTACTAACCAGACCAGAATTGGAGTAAGAGTGTGTTACGTGTGCTACGTCAGAGAGGAACGGCCCCTAGAATAGAACATTTCACACCCACCTACACACAGTGTTGCATGGCCCACATGTGATCATTTATAATTGCGCACAAGTAATTCTTTCTCATATTCCTTCATTAATAACAAAACGCAATACGTTATTAATAATTACTACATTTGTTTTTTTTTCTTTTTTCTTCTTTGTATTTACTCTGCTACCAAGGAACCTTTATTGTAAATGCGATTCGAAATTAAAATAGAAAAACATTGAAACAGCCCGGAAATGGTTTTTTTTCTTCTTAGAAATCATGGAAAAATATATTGACTTGTTCTGCTGTTGTTTCTACTTGTTTCTACTCATACAAAGTCTGGAAATAAAATATTCACGAGTCCATATAGGAAAAAAAAATAGCACTGCAGCGCATTTCAGCAAGAACAGAACCGAACAAGAAGTCTACTTCTCTACATGCTCTATTCTGTGATTAAGATGTGTAGTCTGTTTTCATAAA
Source organism: Ictalurus punctatus (assembly GCF_001660625.3). Classification (NCBI taxonomy): domain Eukaryota; kingdom Metazoa; phylum Chordata; class Actinopteri; order Siluriformes; family Ictaluridae; genus Ictalurus; species Ictalurus punctatus. The sequence goes on from NC_030436.2 coordinate 15,597,255, forward strand.
AGATGGTCCAGTCAAGGCTAACAACTTTATCACTCTAATCATGTAGCACACATTTATATTTCACAGTTCATATTAGAACTCTTGATGAGTCAAATATACAGGTATAATGGGTTCAGCACGGAAGCACGCCTACCTTTTTAATAAAGCAGACTTTTAGAGTTTCATTAGGATCGGAGAGCGATCGGTTAATAAGATCCGTGAAAACTTAATTGCTATATCGGCTTGTTTGGTCTGTTGCAATGATAAAAATGTGATCAAAGTCTAATAAAGCCTTCGAACTGACAGGGGTTCAAAAACTTTTGCTTGGCAGTGTATCTTGAATAGAACAAAATTTTGTTGGGGAATCGGAACTAAATGGAGGATTATTAAATTGAGCTGTTGGACTGCAGCATGAGTCATGGTGGAGGTTGCATTGTTATAACCAATACTACTTTCTTAGAGAATTTAGGCATGAGGAGGATATTAATAACAATGATTCATTTGGAAAATTGCACTGCATGTTACGTACTAGTGAGACATGGACCAGCAATCCATCGATAAGCTCAAGAAAAGTGGCGAGGAATTCCGCTACCAAGTTTTCCCACCATGTCTCACACACACACACACACACACACACACACACACACACACACACACACACACACAAACTGATAAAAAGAAGAAAAAAATCAGTAGTAGGAAAAGTTCAGAAAGGAAAGTTTTTTCGAGCCGAGTTTCTGACGTGACCAGGTGAAAGATGAAAGGCGAGAAATCAATAAAAAATGCTCCAGCTCTCTGTGTTCTCCTTCCACCTAAACACAGCAAAGAGAGAAACCAAAGACCAGGATCACACGTACTACAATCCTCTTCTCTTTTCAGATCACAGAAAAAGAAAAATATGCTATAAACCTTTTTTTTTTTTAATGGTCTCAGGAGGAACCGTGTATAGCTTGCCCTGCGTCTCGTGTGGCTATAATTTACCTCAGTATTGATTTTGGGTATGTATAGTACCTGCACATTTAGTACAGTGACCTCTAATGTCGCAGCATAGTTAATATAGAAAAATAAATGGTGTGAAGGTGTAATATTCTCAGACACACTTCATCTTTATGACTAGTGTGTATTAATCTTTCTCTTCCCCAAGCTGGAGAAGGTAATTTAATCTCTCCATAGTGCCCTTGTCTCTTAGTGATGCCTGCTGCTTTGATTATTAACAATTCTGTGTGTTTAATATGCTAATGATCTGGAGTTTCGTACGATTTTATATGCATTATGAGCGTCTAAGACACTGCTTTATTAACATCGGGCTACTCAGAATGCATTTGTGCTCGTTTTCCCAAGGGCAGTTCCTTTAGAAAGTGCATTTGATGCCATTTCAAATGTCTTTAATGGCTATTCTAATTCTAGTTTCATTTTGATAGTGGAATGAGACCAGTGTTGTGTGAAATACCCACGTTTTTAAAACGTTTGCCCGTAATTTCAAAAAGTTACCGACTTTAAACAGAACAAAACTCGCAGCAAACATCTCAAAGAGTTATATAAACATTACCTTAAACAGTTTCTAATCTATTTCTGAGAAGTAGTTTTTAGGGCAAGGTTGCGTGTGTGACATTTCTCTGCGCGAAAGTCAAGGCCGTTGCAGTCAGTCTGACAGGCACGTTCATCATAGAGCCGCACTACTGATGGATCTGAGATTGGCTCCGTTTAGCTAGTTTAAGCTTCAAGGTCGCTTTGGTTCACTTGAAAACGCACACACCAATGCAAACACACTTTCTGTTCACATTACAGTATTAGCTGCATATTTTCTTTTGGCGATACATGAACAATTCTAACTGGCAAGTAAGCAAATTGTCTCTAGTTCTACAATTAAGCTGGATTTCCCAGCGAGGGCATTTTTTTGTGTACTTTTTGGCTTGGTGTTAGTCATTTAGTGCTACTGTTGGACACTTGAAGGGGGAAAAAGGTTAAATCTATAATCCTCAATTAGGTTTCTTTGTTAGTGAAGCTTCCAGTGAAGATTTATAACAGAAATAGAAAACTGCATTATATCAGTGATTGCACACATTTCTTTCGTCTGCTAATGTTGACCGTCTAGGTGGCTTAGTGGTGAGCACATTTGCCCCACACCTCCGGGGTTGGTTTTTCGATTCCCGCCTCCGCCCTGTGTTTGCACGTACTCCCCGTGCTTTGGGGGTTTCCTCCAGGTACTCTAGTTTCCTCCCCCAGTCCAAAGACACGCACTGGCATTTCCAAATTGTCTGTAGTGTGTGAATGGGTGTGTGTGAGTGTGTGTGATTGTTCCCTGGTTGTCACCCCGTCCAGGGTGTCCCCCACCTTGTGCCCTGAGTCCCCTGCTATAGGCTCTAGGCTCCGTGCGACCCAGTGTAGGATAAGCGATACAGATAATGGATGGATGTCGACCGTCTGCCATACAGTACATGTTCCTTTGTAAACTGTTCCTATAGAACTTATAACATATTAGAATGAGTGCACGAATCTCGGAGCTGGAACTATTGTCCGAGCTACTGTTATAGAAGATTCATCAACACCCGCTGAACAATCAGAATTGAGCCGTCAACAGTGCTGTGGTATAAACAGATTTAACCAAATGCTTAGCATACTGTATCTTACATTGTGATTGCAGCTTGTTATCATCTTGTCTCTATTCTCTGTATATTTGTGCGCCAGTAAACCCTGCTTATACAAAAACCATTTGGGACATGCTTACTAGTTCAGTTAGTCCAGTTTTCAGCATAACGAACAACTCATGAGCAATTATCATGAAATGCAGTTATGTGCCTGGCAGGGGTTCTATCACCCTTGTTCCAGCGAACCACTTTACCAGAGCAGCACTGTGTCTGGAATCTCAATTATGTCATCTAAGGTCAGAACAAAATGGCCCCGTTAGAGCAAGCTTCAATTATTGCATTTTAATTGAGTTTGCAATATAACATTGCATGTTCACATTACTTCAGAGCAAGTCCGTCATGTCTCAGCCCCTGTCAGCTAGTGAATAAGTGTTCTGCGTGTCACTCTGGAGCTGAAATGCACGAAGGCTTCCCTGCAGCATGTTGGGAAGGAAGAAAATAAAAACGCAGGCCTTCAATCTACCTCATTCTTCCACTGGAGAACCTGGCAGGCAGCCATGTGGTATTTATTCATCAGAGGTGTTTAGGGCTCTGCAGGAACCATCTGGTCTATCATTCCAGTCACAACAAAGAAAATTATCAGGTTTATCAGCCTGAGATTCTTCCAACACCCTCCGAAGTAGAACAGAACAGGATTGTGTAGTTTTTTTACTCATATGAGGCACTTTTGACAAAGATGTTTAAAGAAACATTCATTCATTCATTATCTTTCCGCTTTTTTGGGGAAGGGCACAGTCGCAACTGACTGAATAGGTCAGTCCAGACTTCTCTATCCCTAGCCACAGATTTCAGCCGTGATTTCGGGAATCCAACCAGGGGGCTTCCTTGTAAGGTGTCCATATCACCTCAGCTGACTCCTCTCAATTTGATGTTGCACTGGCTCTACTCAGAGCCACTCAGAGATTGTCGGTCTCCTCACTATATTATAGAGAGTAAGCCTAGAAACCATGCCGACATGTATCATCATGATTATTCACGTTTGTTGTTATTATTGTTGACAAGTTGATTACTATTCTGTAGCCATACAGTCATGTGAAAAAATAAGTACACCCCATAGAAATTTTATTTAATTATTTTACTTTTTTTTTAACATATTTGGATGAGCAAACATTTGATCCTCTTTGAAACAGTGCCTATTAATAAAGGTGATAGACTCTACAGTCTATCAAATGAGACATAAAATTGACATTTTGTAATAACTTTCACAGTTTAAATTAACAAAAAAAACAACAGATCAGTCACATGGGGAAAAAAAGTAAGTGCACCCCTAAATTTGTCACACCTTAAAATCCATATAATTAGAATCAGGTGTTGAAGATTGGGTGCCAGTGATTAGAACCTGCTTTGGGAGTGCAGGTGGAACCCGGCTTATTTAAACCCCTCTCATATCTAGTGTCTGGTGTTCTCTTTGTTATTGAGGTGTGTGGTGTCATCATGCCAAGATCTAAAGACTTCTATAAGGCCTTCAGAAAGAAGGTTGTGGATGCATATGAGTCTGCCAAGGGATTTAAAAAGATCTCCAAATTATTTGAATTGCATCGTTCCATTGAAAGGAAAATAATCTGCTAATGGCACAGATTTGAAAGGACTGCCAATTTGTCCAGGACCGGCTGTCCCGGCAAATTCAGCACAAGAGCAGACCGTCTGATGCAAAAAGAAGTCTCCAAGAACCCCAAAATTCTTCTACTAAGTCTGGCAACTGTTGGTGTCAAAGTGCATGCTTCTACAATCAGAAAGAGATTGCACAAATTTGACCTGCATGGGAGGTGAGCCATGAAAAAGCCTTTGCAAGACTACAGTTTGCCAATGAGCATATAGGCAAAGACCAGGCCTTTTGGAATAACGTGCTCTGGACAGACGAATCAAAGATAGAGTTGTTTGGCCAGAGTAACAGCAGACATGTTTGGTGCAGACCAAAGGCAGCTTTTCAGGAGAAGCACCTCATACCAACTGTGCAGCACGGTGGTGGAAATGTTATGGTTTGGGGTTGCTTCGCTGCCTCAAGGAACTGGGCAGCTTGCATGAATTGATTCAACTATGAATTCTGCATCATATCAAAGAGTACTTGAAGATAATGTGAGGCCATCTGTCCGAAAGTTGAACCGAAAGTGGACCTTTCAACAGGATAATGATCCTAAACACACTAGCAAATCCAGCAAGGAATGGCTCAGAAAGAAGAAATGGGGGGTTATGGAATGGCCTAGTTAAAGCCTGGATTTTAATCTCATTGAAATGTTGCAACTGAAAGAATATCGCATGGAATTGTGGTCAGCAAGCCTGATGGACAATTATGCAAAATGCCTACAAAAAGATATTTCTGCTAAAGGGGGAAATACTAGCTTCTGAGGCCAAGGGTGTACTTACTTTTTCCACAGAAGAATATCACATCTATTGATACTTCAAAGATGATCAAATGTTTGCTTGTCCAAATATGTCAAAAAAGCCAACAATTTCTTATTTTTTCACATGACTATATATTGAAGCTAACCAGGCTTTGTATCCCCTTGGAAAGTGGCCTATTCCCTGTAAGTGCTGTCACTTACTTTAGCATGGTGGTAGAACTTACTTGCTAATTTAGTTCCAATTTTACTTTGAAACAGCTGCACAGAATCAGTATCCCACAGTGAGACTGATTCCTGTCTCAAGAAGACGATCTTAATTAGTCAGATTGAGATAAAATGAAGTGGAATTCCAAAGGTGTGCCTTCACGGATTTAAAGTGTTGATTAGCATCTCACATAAAGCCACAGCAACCTAATCTCATGTGTATCTTTCATTCACTCTTGACGCTGCGCTGGGTTGGATTTGAGGAGCCCCTCAGTCAGTTATTTCGAAGCCTTTTTTATTCCTGATGTTCCATGAGGTCTCAGGCTCTTGAATGAAATATTTGACCTGTGTGATAAACAGTTGAAAAGAAAGAGGTGACCACCAAAGACAAGCGCCGAAACCAAACAGTTCTTCTTAGATTTTGCAGAGTATGTTGTAACTCCAATAATCCAGCTCGCAAAGAAGTTCAGGTCAGAGCGCAGGGTCAACCTACTTACAGCATCCCAGGGGCATGCAAGAGTCTTGCCTAAGGGTCCAACATTGGCTCTGAGGCACTCTGAACTGCACAGGGTTCAGAGCTTTAACCTCTGAGGTACCACTATAGTAGTGTGGTGATTGTGAAAGATGACAGTTAGGCCCTTAGGCAAGACCCATAATCCCAAACTGATCTCAGGGTCCCAAGTTCCTTCCAAGCTGGGGTACTATTTCAACATGCAACATACAAGACAAACTTCTGCCTATTTGCTTTCTGTCCTTATGTTTGGTAATCACCCCTTTCTAATGAACACTAAGTGGACAAGTAAAAAAAAAAAAAAGCATTCGCATTTTATGAAAGTGGTTTAAACTTTGCATACTTGATGCGAAATGAAATAAATCCATGTAGAAGCATTTAGAAGAGGAGGCTTGCTCATCCGTGTGGGTTTGCAAAGTATTTAAATTTTTGCCATTCATGCCTGAGTAATATGATTTGCATCGTAGTCAAAATGGTTGTCTTCCCACAAAATTTGATATGCTGAAAGGCACTTTAGTATCGGATGGTTCTGTGATGCAAATTTGGGCCTGTGGTGGCAACTTTACAGGCTCCATTAATGTTCATCATTTTTCCACTGTTATTTGCATGTACATTTGTTCTTTTGTCTACCATTTGAATCAAAATCAAGAAGCGATTCAATCAAAGTAATCAGGGATCATGGGCCAACATTGTCTCTTTGGCAGTGCCTTAACCACTGAGCCACTCATTACCCAATGTACAGAATTCTTGTGCGAATTCTTGTAACTGATTGGTCAGAAGGTGTTGGTTAATGTTCTTTTAACAGCAGCTCTGACTGTAGTAATTGGTGATATGGTGCAGTTCTTTTGCAAGGAGATATAAGGTGTCTCCAGTGGCAGTACTTTTCCACAATGGGAAAGTCTTCAGGACATTGTGCTTTCTCTGTAGCATGACAACCTTTTTTATTATTTATTTTTTTTCTCATAATAGCACAGCACCAAGTGCTTTATTACTTAATTATTTATTGTTAGTATTAAATTACTGTACTTAGACTCTGTTTCGTCACCTCCTACACCACCCAAGGCCTGCCTGTGCTGTTGCCACCTGTCTGCCTCCTGTCTCTCTCTTTCTCCATCTCTCTGGCTCAGACCCATTGGCCGTCCTTCACAGAGTGGTGCTTCTCTGACAAAGTGTGGCGTTGTTTGTGTGGTGGTCTGGCTCTCGGCGAGCTCTGTGATGCATGGTGACACCTTAATTTGAAATTTTCAGGACTGTGTGTGTGTGTGTGAGTAAGAGAGAGAGAGAGTGAGTGTTACTGTTCTAGGTCAGAAGTGGTGACACGAGTGAGGGGCTTCAGGTGAATTTTGTTGAGTCAACAAATTATGTCAGATGTAGAGAATGGGATGTGAAGAGAAAAGCAGATGAATGGAATGTGGGACTAAGAGAGTGAAAGAGATAATTGGACTGTGTGTCATTATTATGATCATTACTTTCCCTGACCTGTCAACACATAATACAGCAGTGTCATAAAGACCTGGATGAGAATGAAGACAGTGAAGAGGATACGGACCAGGATTGAAATCACTCGGTATCATTTGGCTCTGACCCCCATATGACAGTGAAACGTATCCAATAGATACTTCAGAGGTCGGAGGCAATCATTGTAATAACCACATTTGGAAAAGGCAGTTAACAGTGGCACAATTTCAGACACCTCCCCTCTCTTTCTTATATAATGGATTTTAAACAACAGTGGATTTATCACTGTTGGAGAGGATGACTCTTAAACTCTTGAACAAGATGACAATAATTCTCCACCCTTCAATTTCTTGCTTGCTTGCTCTCTTCGGGCCAATTCTTAGAGACTTCAACAAAATGACTGCTTCTGACTGACCTTTTATAATAATCAACTCAGAGATGCAGGGCTGAGGGAGCACTTATGCTAGTCAGTGCACAGACAGTATTTATTTTTATTTAATTCATTTATTAAAAATTGTTTTTCATTTAGTCATGAATGTTGACAACAGATCTTAATGAATTGGCATTGGTAGTGGTGTTGCTTATAAACTGGAAATTGGATTCTTGCAGCCAGATGAAGCCGTTTGATTATAGTCTAATGTAAATGCAAATTAACCTTATGTTTGAGCTTAGAAATAATTTAAAAATTCAAATGGTTGCACAAAGCAATATTTTAATGCAGCTTTGTTATAATGTAAAACGTACCATCTAGCCATAATACAGCCTCCTTAAAAGAGTAATTAGCAATATTTCTGTGTTTGTAATATGCTTCGTGTTGCTTTTATTTGTCACACTGTTGTATGTAGAAATGTGTTGCACAAATTGCCTGTAAAATAGGGTTCAATTGAAAGAAACATTCGGTACAATTAGGTTAAAAAATGGGGTGAATTTTGAGGAAAATATGGGAGAATTTATTTTTTATTTTTTTTACATTTTAAGAGAAAGTAGCTAAAAGGTATTAAAAGAAATATAATATCATAACTAGTCTTTTTTGATTAATTGTGATTCGGCAATTGTATTGAAAACTTCCTTGCAAAAATGCTTCATATCGGTCAAATTGTGAGGGCATCATAGGTCTGGGCTCTGACTGGGCTATTCCAAAATGTTGATCATCATCTTCTGAAGCTATTCCTTTGTTGATATGGATTTGTGCTTTGGGAGTTATCATGCTGACAGGTGTTTTTTTTTCTTCAGCTATCTAACAGAGGCCTGCAGGTTTTGTGCCAAAATAGATAGCTTCAAATAGAGGTATTTAAAACTATCCATGATTCACTCTATCTTGTCTAGAGCCCCAATCCTAGCTGAAGATAGGCAGCCCCATAGCATGATGCTGCCATCACCATGCTTTACTGTAGATATGGTGTTCTATAAATAAACACTCTTGTGTATGAACTAAAAATATATTTTACAATTATGCCCAAAAAGTTGTTTCTTGGTGTCATCAGGGGTTGTGTAGACTTTTTATATCACTGTAGAAGTTGTTTCAGCCTAAAGTAATTCCGTCTACTTTTGTCTACTTCTTGCAACTGTGCTGATTTTGAAGTATAAGTGGTCAATAAATGGTTGTAATTGGGTGTAAAATAGGTCAAACTTTTTGTGACACAGTAGGGTAAAATTGTGTGTAATTTGAGAAACAAATGGAAGACACAAATGGAAGGTAACGGTTAGGGTAAAAGTGGGTGAAAACTGTAAAATAAATAAATAAATAAATAAATAATAATTTTAAAAAAATTGTTGCATAGGAAGTGTGAAGTGCACTATTCAATTCATGGGGTGCCTTTTCAATTCATTTGTTATTGTTCACATACACTAAAGGTATAATAAATTACTGGTGCAATTGGCTGCTGGTTTAGAAAAGAAGCATTTGTTTTATTGTAAAGTAGTTCTTTCTTCAGTCTGTTTTCTGACTTTTGTCTATTGTAGCTACATTTAAAATAAGCAGCTCAGAAATGGTGAGTTGTGTGTGTATGCTAATCAATGTTTAGTTGTTTTTTGGCAGAAATTTCATCAGTCCACTGTGTCACAAAGGTGAGTTCTTAACTTTAAAGAGCTATAAACCTTTTAATTTTAAGCAGCTGCAATTTACAGTGACTCGAGCTTAATAAACACATATACAGTGCAACTTAGACCAGTGGTGAGATAAAAACTATAATGCAGTCCCACTATAATGCAGCACCGTGGGAAAGAAGCTCCTCTAAGTTGCTCTGAAGTGTCCTCAGTCTGGAGCGGCTGATAATTCATTGTTGTTGTTTCGAGTGTTTGTGGTATTTTGAGGGTAGAACTGAATTGAAGATCCCATGAAAGCACTAAGCACAGCTTCTCTTTGAACTCTGAGACAATCGTGCATCCTTGGTAATTGGGTGAAGGGGTGAATGTGTGGGTGTGTCTGATTTCACTCCACAAAGCCTTTCACCCCCAAGCCCCACCTACGCCCACCCACCCCCGGCCCACAGGCTGAGGATGCTGAAAGAGACGCTCCAGGCGCAGGACTCACTTATTCATTTACTGGAAGCTGCTATTCATTTATTAGAAAACGAAGCATGTGGGAGAGGAGAGAGGAGTGGGCATGGGGAAAATTGGCTTTGCAAATTTATGTTCTGTTGCAAAAAACCAGCTATAGCCAGTCTGCAAAAAACAAGCGCATACAGATTAATATGCACATTTATATGAATAATAAAGGCTTACTAATATTAACATGTAACAAGTTTATTTTCAAAATCTTAATTCCAACCTCACTAGACCTTCTGCACACCAACTTGTACTGGCTGTATAATGAGTTCTTCATGTTTAAATAGTACTAATTTAGCAGGCTGGCTAGCTACAGCATCTAAGTGGTTTATGTGGGTTCTAAGCTCTCTTGAAGGAATTATTCTGATTGATCATGAGGTGTTAGTTAATTGTCTAGGTCTGCAGCAAGGTTTATAATAATGTGTGCATTCTAATACATTGATGTTTCTATAGTAACAACTTATATAACTATGATTTTAAAAATATGTATTTGTTGAGAAGTTTTCCATGAAGAGACATTTATTTAACACGTTTGTCTCCAGTGTCAACACTTTGTAACCGTCAGAGGTAAAGCTGTAACTTTAAGTTTATCTGACATCTCCTCAAAGGTTTCAGGACAGATGATGTTTCACATTATGAAAGCTATGTTTTAGCTATGTTTTTTTGGTCATATTAACTTTAGCTGTTTTATAGCTTTTAGCTGTTTGTAACTGCTCTAATGTAAGCGATACCTCTAATTTGTTTTGTAGACATTCCACAACATCACTATAAATGGATAAAATGTATGTAACTGTAATTGGATAAAATGCATGTAACTCTAAATATATAAAGTACAACATGTGCTTAATTTAAATAAAAAGGTGGTATAATAAGAATAAAACACTTTGGGACATGCTTTTGAGGGACAATCAACTTTGTGGTGATAAACGTGCTGATTATTTTCCTGTAACACATCCCTGTTATGTTTTATTCCTTACATATAAGGAAAATATGGAAGAATTTTTTTTTATTTTTTATTTTTATTTGTATTTTTTTTTACACTTTAAGAGAAAGTAGCTAAAAGGTAGTAAAACAAATATAATATCATAACTAGTCTTTTTTTGACTAATTGTGATTTGGCAATTGTATTCAAAACTTCCTTGCAAAAATGCTTCATATCGGTCAAATTGCGAGGGCATCTCCTGTGCACAGCCCTGTACAAGTCATTCCACAGGTTTTCAATAGGATTTAGGCCTGGGCTCTGACTGGGCTATTCCAAAATGTTGATCATCATCTTCTGAAGCTATTCCTTTGCTGATATGGATTTGTGCTTTGGTTGTTATCATGCTGACAGGTGTTTTTTTTCTTTCTTCAGCTATCTAACAGAGGCCTGCAGGTTTTGTGCCAAAATAGATAGCTTCAAATAGAGGTATTTGAAACTATCCATTATTCACTCTATCTTGTCTAGAGCCCCAATTCTAGCTGAAGATAGGCAGCCCCATAGCATGATGCTGCCACCACCATGCTTTACTGTAGGTATGGTGTTCTATGGGTAATAAACACTCTTGTGTATGAACTAAAAATATATTTCAGAATTATGCCAAAAAAGTTCTTTCTTGGTCTCATCTCATCTTTCTTGGCTGTGTAGACTTTTTATATCACTGTAGAAGTTGTTTCAGCCTAAATTAATTTCGTCTGCTTTTGTCTACTTCTTGCAACTGTGCTGATTTTGAAGTATAAGTGGTCAATAAATGGTTGCAAATGGATGTAAAATAGGTCAAAATTTCATCAGTCCACAAATATCATCAGTCCACTGTGTCACAAAGACGAGTACTTAACTTTAAACACCTATAAACCTTTTAATTTTAAGCAGCTGCAATTTACAGTGACTCGAGCTTAATAAGCACATATAGAGTGCAACTTACATATAGAGTAACAATTTTATAAAAAGCGAACAAAGCTAGAGATATTCCATTATTCAGTGATGTGAGTAGTGTAATAACGGGAATTCTCAAAAGTAGAAATGGTATGTAATCTCAAAGCATAAATGTATCTCTAAAGAAATACTGGGTTCAAATTTATTACTGCCTAAATATAGTTGATTATAACTAACATCTCACACTCACCCCTTTGAAAACATTTTACAATTCGACCAGTGGTCTTAGCTAATAAAAAAATACTAATGTCACCACCTAAAATTGTAGCTATAGGCTGTGACATTATATCGAAGCAGAATTTAAAACAATTCAGACCCATATTCGCAGGTTTAATTCAAATGACATTGTTTAACCCCCTAAGCTCACTGCCAGATGTATGTTATTTCTTGAAATCATAGTAGAAACAATTTTACCAGTGTTTCTATGACTTCTGGTTATAATTTTCCCAACAGGTATTCTCTTTGTTTATCAAAATATTATGATACAGAAGGTTTGCACTTTAGCCTCAATTTCCAACCAGGATATCTCCGGTATCCTTGCAGCATGGAATTGGTCTTCCTTTACGTCAGAGGAGATTTTTATTACCTGTTACCCCGAATGCGGCACAGCTTTGCCTTGTGCCGTCATAATTCTGCCAAGTGATCCTGAGGGGAATATATGCGTGATGAATATATCTATGCATTGCTATAAATATGAGGTGACATTCTGCACTGTCAGTCATTTTGGATGCTGTTGGTCACAATCGATAAAATTCAGAAAAGAAATTGCCTCAGATCAGGATGTATATAACTGTTCGAATAGTGACTACATTTCTTCAGGATAGAGAGGGAAGGAAGTGTTTAAAAAAAATAAAAAACTCTCCCTAGAGAAGGTCCACTCCATTGCTTGCATCTTAGCCTTATAAATCTTTCATAAAGGATGTCAGTTTTGCTTGCACACAGGAAAAGCAAGAGCCCCACAGGAATGAGAGGTGCAAAGGGCTACAACATGCATCTGTGTGTGAATGCATGCATGCTGCTGCTTGAACCACTTTTCCCTCTGTTTTATAAAGCACTGGTTATTATATTAAACTTGTGTTTAAGTTCCTCAAACCATTCCTGAAAATTGTCTGCAGTGTGGCAGGGCACGTTATCAAAGTAACATCCACATTAATGCCAGGGCCCAAGGTTTCCCAGCAGAACACTGCCCAGAGCACCACACTGCCTCCGCCGTCTTCCCATGTTATAAGAAAATTTTATTAATAGGACCAGAAAGCGTTCTTACACTGCTCAATGGTCCAGCTCTAATGCTCTCATGCTCAAATGCTCATTGTAGGCACTTTTGCCAGTGGACAGGGGTCAGCATAGGCACTCGGTCTGCAGCTACACAGCCCCGTACGCAGCAAGCTGTGATGCACTGTGTGTTCTGACACCTTTCTCTCATAGCCAGCATGAACTTTTTCAGCAATTTATGCTACAGAAGCTCTTCTGTGGGATTGGACCAGATGGGCTACCCTTCGCACCTCAAATGCATCAATGAGCCTTGGGCTTGGGCATGCACCTGTTGCCGGTTTACCGGTTGTCCTTCCTTGGACTAATTTTGGTAGGTACTAACCACTACATACCAGGAACACACCACAAGACCTCACATTATGGAGATGCTAGTCATCCAGCCATCACAATTTGGCCCTTGTGAAAGTCACCCAGATCCTTACGCTTGCCCTTATCTACCCATTTCCAACACATCAACTTTTAGAACTCACTGTTCACTTTCCGCCTAACATATCCTACCCCTTGACAGGTGCCACTGTAACGAGACAATCAGCGTTATTCATTTCACCTGTCAGTGGTTTTAATGTCATGACTGATCAATGTATGTTGAGGTGGCGAATCCTCTAAATTTCTCAGCTAATAACAAACTTAAACAGTTCAGATGAACTACAAGTACAACATCAACTTATGAAAAAGGTATTGCGTCCTGACAATGGGCTGTTTATTTAAGACAAAGGAAATGGCACCCTGTTAACAGATGAGGAGTTAGCTGATTCGCTGCAGTGACTGAGCTGCATTACTGGAAAATTTGCACACTTCATGTGCAATCGATCAGGCGATCTTTTGAAGTTTATTTGCCATTTTCTCGTTTTCAGCTCAGTGAGTTGAAAGTGCCTTTTATGCAATTTCATGGTTGTCACTAATGCAAATCAGCTGTGCAATGAGCGTGCCTAGTAATATACTGCTGATTAGCATTCATCAACATATGCACAAATATGAAGAAATTCAGCGTTACTGAAACTTGTTAATCTGATGGGAATTTTCAGTTCAGTTTTATTCCTGCTTTAAAAAAAATCTGCTTAAATTTTTTTTTATGCAAAAATGTACAAATAATCTTGAAAAGTAGCTAACAAGTGTATTTTATTTAAATGAAATGAACTGAACCTAAAAGTATATTCCACAGTAAAAAAAAAAATGGATAGAAAATATAATTTTTGTAATGAAATATGAATATGAAAAATACTGTAATACAATTGTATGTACAACTACGATCACAGTATAGCTACTAACATTTTGGAACAATACATTTTAGCATATTTTAATTAAGTACAGATATTTTATAGTATCTTTAAAATTAATTTCAGTGCATACAGTATTAAATACAATACAAGTGTAATATATTAACACATTTTTTAAATTTTTTTTTTAGAAAGAGCCATTTTCATGACTGAACTATGCAGATTACGTCTCTACAGTGGAATTTCTCAGGTATCAGGGCGAGTTTTTGAATGCTGTTACAAAACAGATGTTCAATTGTCCATCTCTCTGCTCATAATGCTTATTTTCGCATAAATCCATGACATTAGGAACCTCGCCTTCCTTCTTTTCTTCCTCTCTGTCTTTTTTTTGTGAAATGCTAAATAAATGTAGACTTTGTTCTTCCTGGTATTAAAGTGGCAGCACTAGCTGAGCTCTGGTGGTGCAGAGAGTCATTGGCCTCGATCCTTTCATCTCCACATCTCGAGAAAACATGCGGACAGCAAATGGAGCACCAGAGCATGCCCCACCATTTCAGCAGCCTATTTTATGTTGATATGAGCACAAGTGCATCATACCTTTTGTAGTGCATGTGCAATAAGACCAACATGCTGATATTTTCAGAGGATTTTTCCACAGTCATAGCTTAATAGTAAGCAGATCTTTTCTGTCTACATGTAGAGGACTGACTGCATGGATCATTTCTGTTAGTAGGGAGGAATAGAGACTAAAATTACTACTGTATTTTCTGAAGATAAATTTGAGAATGTTGTATACGCGACTGTAGGTTCTGTTTACAGATGGCTCTGTGTGTACAGTTGCAATCAAATCATTGAAAATCAGGTTTATTGTCAAAATTTAAAAATTTAACTTTCAGCTGTTGAAATCAAACGAAAGCAATTGAAATAGTTCAACATAACGAATGCTTCAAGTGGTTTCCCCAAATTCCACTGAAAATGCCTTCTCTTATAACTTATAATGATTTTACCTGTCTCAAAATTATTCAACTCCCTGAATAGAATCCCTGACAACAGCACATATATGCAAAACAGGTGTTGTTTCAAGCACACCTGATGCAACTAATCATGCAGGTGTGCTTGAGCAGGAACACATGAAATACCTGAACTGGCTAGGGGTTTGTTGAGTGTACACTACCTGGAAGGAGCAGAAAATGGAAGCTATCAACGGCTGCAACCGGATATCTGAGAAGGCGGGTTGTGAAAAACCCTCGAGTGACTGCAGAAGACCTGCAGTGAAACTCGGTGAAACAGGCACTGAGGTTTCAGTGAGCACAGTAAGGCGTGTACTAAATGCAGAAGGTTTCCATGCCAGAACTCCAAGACGTACACCACTACTGATCTAAAAGCACAAGAAAAATCACTCAAAACCATATAAATAATCCAAAGAGGTTTTGGGATTTTGTTCTGTGCAGCGATGAAACAAAACTGGAACTTTTCGGCCCGATGGATCAGCGGTATGTCTGGAGGAAGAAGATTGAAGAAAGAACACTCTGTCCACAGTCGGGCATGGTGGCGGCTCGGTGATGCTCTGGGGCTGCTTTGCATCCTCTCGCACGCAAACCCAAGAATATTACTGAACTGGAGGCCTCTCGTTTGCATCTCTTTTGCAGCAGGTCATAACAGCAAAATGGTGCTTTACTAAGTACTAAAGATGCTTGCCATGAAAGGGTTGAATAATTTTGAAACTGGAGAAGTCATTATAAGTTGCATTTTCAGTTGAATTTGGGGAAACCACTTGAAGCATTCGTTATGTTTAATTATTTCAATTGCTTTCGGTTGATTTGTTCATTGCAAACAGCTGAAAGTCTGACTTTTGACTAAACCTGATTTGCAATGGGGGTTGAATAATTTTGACTGCAAATGTATTTGCAGTTGGTCCTATTTCATGTCATTAGGTTGGCTCTTGAACTGCAAGTTCAAGAAAAAAAAAAAAAAACAGGCTAGAGGAAGAACAGTCAGTCATGTGCACCAGACCAAGATTCTGTACTGACATTGTGATAAAATACAGTAAATTATGATAGTTTCTGAGAATACTACAGAACTTGTTTTGAACCATTGACAGACTGTTATACTGACTGTATCAAGTAACAAAAGTGGTTCCTGAAGGGTTTAAAAAAAATTGTTTTGGGTTATAATTGCCTAACAGTGTCTCATTGTGAACTTATAAAAAAATAATGGCACAAGCAAAGAACCCTATATACTCAGGAGGGCTACAGTAACTCTAATAACTGCTCTTTACAAATATGGTTAGCAGAAAAGAATCTCAGAACGCACAACCCTCTGGCGACAACAGTAAAAGATCAAATCAGGTTCCACTCTTGTCATCCTATAACAGGAATCTTAGGCTACAAAGGGCACAGGTTTAATGAAACTGGGCAGATGAAAACTGGAAATAGACCAAGTGATGCTATTCATGAATAGGGATTTTATTAATCTACATAAAACAGCCCATAATATTAAAGTTTATTAGGGGGATTATTTACAAATAAAAAAGTAAAAGTTGTGATTGCATAATTATTCATCTCTATTGCTGTAAAACCCCTTAGTTGGTTATTTTAGAAGGAGACATGGTTAAAGCATCACATTTTAATTTGCTAATGAGGAATGACATTATTGTGTTACACTGGGCTAATTACATCATTAGCACATGTTGTCAGTAGCTGAATTTATAGCCCTGCGTTGAGCTCTGTTTTGCCCCCTAGTGCAATAACAGACACACTTCTTCTTTTTCTTTCTTTTTGTGAATCTTTCGATTTAATTATGGTCCAGAAGATAGTCATATTTTAATATATTAGACACGCCTACCATAGGGTGTGGATTTAACCTTTCTTTCCTATGAGTGTATGCAGGAGATGGTTTCTGCATCAAAAATTGTGATTTTGTGTGGCATTTTTAATATCCTTAAAAGTCAGCATGGACTTTGTGTTATGATACAATGTCTTGAGATGGCTTCTGGTTGTCAAATATGACTTTGGGGGAAACTCAAATGCATCTCCTGGCGTGGTCTGAGCAATCAGGTTTAAATCATGAGTGCATTCTGACTTTTTTTTTTAAATTCATGTCTACATGCATTATAAAGCAAATATAATGTAGTAATGTAAATATTTCTAATATTGGTCTTATTGCTGTGGACTTTTGTGTTAATTATTATTATTATTATTATTATTATTATTATTATTATTATTATTATTATGATAATGATGAATCATCAGTTAATTAATTGATTATTAATAAAAATTATTATTGATTGTTACTTCCAAAAATGCTTGATTTTGTGGCAGTTTTTTTATTTATTTTTTTTCAAAATTTGAAATGCCAAGAGTATGTTGTGCTTTTTTCTGGAAAACTGCTTGAATTGGTGAAATTGCAATAAATTGTTTTGTCTGTCACAGTGATGTTTGTTGTTAAATGAGACTGTCATACATCAGGAAACTCTGGACTCCAGTTCCCATCAGCCACTGCACTGCACTACATGTCACCTGACCACGGCACCTGATTCACGTTTTGGTAATGACCACACTTGTGTATATATAGCCATTGTTTGCACTGGTTCTCTGTCTTTCGTGGTCTTAGACTTTCGTGTTCCATGTTCCCGTGTTTTGTTTCATGCCGCAGTATTTTGCCTAGTTGTCTTAGTGTCTTTGTTTTGTTGTTTGATTGTGTAAATAAACGTTATATATCTGCGATCGCTTCCAAACCCATCCTTGAAACGTGACAGAGACCTTTTAGCTGTACTAATGTTCAACACATGTAAATTGAAGCACGGCTTTGGCCGACTGTGCGTTGTGATGACTTCACATAACATGTCTTGGCCCAAATCTGAAGAAAACCTGTGGTAATTTTGAAAAATTTGCAACCTCCTCAAAACGCCGCAGAGTTTGCTTGACTTTTGCATTAACTCCTGGAGGGACTGATTAATGTAATTTGTTATTATGTCAAGGTCATGTTTAACCAGACACACAAAAGTGTGTTTTTAAAATTTCACACTGCAGTATAACACTATACGGCTTCATTGGCAAGTAAATGCGATCCTTCCTTCATTTATGTTTTCTGTGAGAGAGCCTAAAGGAGACAGGCCAGCTTCACATTAGGACATTCCTGTTATTGATTCCTACCATTAGTCTCATGATGGGCTCATTTGGATCTTCGTTTTTCAATTAACAAACCCAAATGCAACGCCATCTGCTCTTCGCTGCTCAGCCGCGAAGTACATCGATCAGTTCGCATTTACTTTGGCTTGTTTGCAGGGTTAAGTTTAAATAAGGCTTAGCATGGCACATGAAGAACTATTCAAAATAATATTCAACGTATGCACTCACTGTCCACTTTATTAGGAACACGGGTACACCTGCACATTCATGCAGGTATCTAATCAGCCAGTCATGTGACAGCACCACAATGTAAACATTTTCAGATCAAAAATCAGAATGTGATCTCCGTGACTTTGGTACCAGATGGGCTGGTTTGAGTATTTCAGAAACTGCCGATCTCCTGGGATTTTCACACAGAACAGTCTCTATATATCAGATATAACAGACATCGGCATCATCCATATCTGTCTCTGTCTCATCACCTGAGGCAATAGTCACTGACTGCTTTTAAACCTTAGCCTCATCATCGTCTCTTCACTCGACTTGAGCTTCATTCAGCTCTGTTCTGTTATTTCTTCAGGCTTTTTTTTTTTTTTTTTTTTTTTTTGCTCGTTATTAAAGTTTTTATTTTTGGTCATTTTAAAACTTTGTCTGCTGTCATCTGTACAGTGTGTGTAAGCTCTCGTCTCTGTTTTGATGATGATATAATGGTGCAGGAGCATTGCAGACATATAGACTGAATTGATTAGCATAATATCTATTTTGCTATGACATACAATTATCCAGAAAACTTGATCAAATCATATGAAAAGCACACTTAGCTAGCAAGGTATTAGATAGCCAAGACATCTTTAGGAAGACTGACTGTTTTTATCAGCTTAGATGTCTATTCCAATGTTTGCCAGCTTTTAATACCCAAGTTTAACAATCAGTAAAAATACCCATATTCAAATAGATATATAGCTCTAATATCGACCCTAATTTCTACATCTGGGGATTAATAAAGTGTCTTATCTTACCTTGTCTTATATATGATGTTTGTCAATTTTTCAGCATAGACATGGGAATAAAACTATAGTAGTCAAATGTATGACTATTAAAAGATAAATCAATGAAAATGCAAAACTTCAAAAGTCCCTGTATCACTACTGAGATGTAAATGTGACCAAACAAGGTTTATAACACTTAGCAATGCACACAGCAAAACCTGTTGCTGAACGACCAGTCGTCTGATTGGTGGAGAACTGTGATATGATTGGCCAAAAGATCTGCTGTGTATAAAACAACACCTGGCTTGCACAGCAAATAAAAGCAACAACAAAAAGACAAAACATCACCACAGTGCTTGCTTATCCAGACAAAATACAAAAATAAAAAACAACAATATTTTTTTCCACTGATGAACTGTGAGATCATTAAACAGAATGTGAGACAAGGATCTTATATGTCACATGAGACATCACATGCCTCAGCTGGTTAGGTTGGATATTTACCAAACATGACCTTCAGCAATAGTGACCTTTGACCGTTTTGTATTTTTGTTTAGTTTTGTTTTGCTTGTTTTTCTTTCCAGGGCACCTCACTTATTTGCAAGAGAAATTAAAGTCATGCATTAGGCATAGATAATTGGATTGGGTTCATTTCGGGTAACCACTTGTTTGATGAGTTTATCTGAGAGAAACAGTGAGTGACTTGTCTCAGTTTTGATGTTGGATCAGGGCAGTGAAGTGAAGTCTCTAATGTGTCTCGTGCCCTCAGACTGAGCGCCACAGTAAATGACTATTGATTGAGGAGTCTGAGTGCGAAGAAGGTGGGGGTCATCAGCTTACTAAATACTAACCCCATCCTGGACTTATTATTAGTGCTTTCTCTCTCTCTCTCTCTCTCTCTCTCTCTCTCTCTCTCTCTCTCTCTCTCTCTCTCTTTTAGAAGTAGGTAAATGCTGTAGTTTGGTCCATTATAGGGGAAAAAAGCTGACCGCTAATGCTAATACACAATGAGATGCTTATCAGTGCAAATTAAGAGAAGGGAGCAGATAATTGTTTTTGACAATCCATGACGAAATCTTTCCAGAGAGCCCCACAGAGGGTACCCATTCTGTTCCGCTCCCTAAGGGACCTTGTGTGTGTGTGTGTGTGTGTGTGTGTGTGTGTGCGCATTTGATCTATGTAGCATGACTCTATGAAACAGTCACAACATAGATTTACCACTTCAGAAACTTCGAGGTGTGTGATGTTCTCTCTCCTCATGTAAAACACACAAAAAGATCATTGTATTCCGCTCATGTTTCTAATATAAAGAGCTGGGTGAAAATAGGATTATGATAATATTTCTACATCTCCTGTTACAGTTCACGTATTCACAGTGGGCACGATTAATGAGTCGTTATTCTTTGTTGTGTGCTGTCGCAAAAAGGGAGAGATTACTAAACCTGGGAAAAGAAAGTAATGCTTGCTCTCAGTCACGGCGCACAGAGATTTGTCTTAAAGCACCACAACTCGGAGCCCAATTTGCAGCGAAATAATAGAAACACTTGAGGTGGTGAAGGATACAAATGGTATGAAAGCAGGTGCTTCAGCACAGGTGTGGTTTCTTGAGGATAACTAAACTATTATTGTGATGCGTACAATATAGAGGAGCTGCTGAGACACCGAATGATGGAAAGGGTGGAATATATATGGGGATTTGTAGAATCTGAGAGAAATTCGATCATTTATTTCTTTGGCATGTGAAGGAAAACCGTTTCTGCAGCTGCTTTGGATAGTTCCATGCATATCAAGTTGCTTATACGTGGGTAATTAACTTCTTAGCCACCCACGATGGTGTATTTCTCATCGTATAATGAATAAATTATAGGGTGAGAAATCCTATAAACCAAATATGTTTTAAGATACGTAATAAATTACTACATTAAGGGGTTAGTTAGTATTGTGTGCCTAAGTGGCGTATGTGTGGCCTATATCACGATGTTGCTTCATTTTTTGTAACAGCATCTCTTGAGAATAGTGCCCGCTGCAAGGTTTTGTTCTAATACATTATTGTCTCTTTGCTAACAACATACACAGGGACTTATACAGAGGACGTTCCTAATGAATGGATTAAAAATGACTGATGTGGTGAAGTTTTCTGTATGTTTATTTAGCATTTTTAGTAGTTGTCTCAAGTATCATCATAAGAGATAAAGCTGTACGTTTTCAGACACACAAATGTCTTCATGATGATGTTTCATGGCTTCATAGTGTGACAGGATGCTTATTTTGTCTTATTACCTTCGAAAAAGAGAGGCTAGTGAGGGATCAGCTGTTTAAAGCTACTATAGAGTAAGCCATAACAGGAACTTGCTTCGCAGATTTTCCACAACATTAAATGTAACAATAAATGTGCTGCCCTTTAATGTAAGTTATAATTGTTTGAAAACTTGCTGTGTGGAATTATTATTATTATTATTATTATTATTATTATTATTATTATTATTATTATTATTGTGAAAGAAATAACTATGGTGGTAACTGGACCCCCGAATGATGATGGACATCCCCAGGTCTAGCTACATTTGACCACCATTGATTATTTTCCTGAAACAGCACAGCCTGATTTTTTTTTTTCTTACTTAAGAAATTGTGCAATCTTTAATTTGACCTGTTTTCTAACCATAATTTTTGCAAGGTTTTTTTTAATTTAAGAGCTTCCGATATCTTGATAGTTACCTGTATAATAGCCCGTTATTCTGACAGTGGCTAAAATGAAAAGCAGCGTGAACAGTAGCCCATGTAACATGACAGAAAAGATACTTAATTGTAGTTATGCATATGGCTGCCTTGGGGCAAGTGCGTAATGGGTTGATGAAATTAGATCCTCGTTATAAACTCTATGTTAGGGGAGTTCTGGTTTTATGTGAAGGCAGCTTCCTGTCTACTTATGTTACAGATATTTAGTTTGACATGAAGCGAACCGCTTACCCAGGATCTGTGCATACCCCACACATACACACACACACACACACACACACACACACACACACACACACACACAGACCATCTATTCAGTAGATAGAACTAACTAGCAGTGCCTGTTCAGGCTGAAGCGACATCATGTTACTAATTGTTGATGTTTATTGAGCATTTTATAGTTATAGAGTATTTACAATAGTGAAGGTGGAGGAAGAGACAGTGATAACACCGTGGAGGGAAAGTAGGAGACAAAAAGGAAGTTCTTGACTTATGCGTATGTAATCTGGAGTCACAGCAGATAAGTGTGGTACAGTAGGTGGTAATGGGGTGAAGTCATTCTGTATTAAAGGACATTTTAGCGGCCGATGAAAGCGTCATCTCACCTGAGGGTACAGTACATCTTCAGTACGATCATTCTTTGCCAATCTAAACTGAACTTGGAAGTTTCCAGAAGTCTCCTTATATTTCATGATAAGCTTTACTTCTAATTCAGTTGTGATGACGTGAACATCATTGTATGGATATTATTAATTCAACCCAATCATTTCGTAAAGGGGAGTTAATGAGAACAAACGAGCGATCAGGTAATTAAAAATAATCAGTACTTTTTGTACAGTCCACGGGCTTTTCATTCAGTTTCAAGTATTTGAAGCTTTCCCATTACTACTTTTGGTATATGTCGTTGTTGGTTTTTAAAAATTTTATTAATATTATTCTTTAAAAAATGATTAAGTCTGATCATTAAACTTACCCTACAATCCACTTGGAGATATTAACCATTAATCTGCTAACCCTGGTTCAGATGTAATAAGCGGTTTGTGCCCGGTCTAATTAGGCCGCATGCTGCGTGAAAAAATGCTTGTTTTCTGTAATATTTATGAAAATGATGGAGGGTCATACAAAAACTGGGAAGTTGGTGCGAAAAAAAAAAAAGGCAGGAGAAATGTGCAGCCGATTACATATTACATTCGATGTACTAAACTTTGGGCAATTAGTGGAGGTCAGTGGTGTGTGTTATTTTTCTGTCTCTAAAGACCAGGTGTAAATTAGCACCCCGTGTGTCCCCGGAGCAGTATACACAGTGAGTGTTGCCAGGTTTAGAGTTTTCTTGCAGCTTTGGAATATTTTTAGTCTGTTTTTTTTTTCTTATGAATGCAGGTTATTCAGGATAAATGTGTAATGATATAAGTCTATTTTAGGATCTTTGGGAAATAATTTTAAGCTTTTGTACAGATTTGGCAACCCTGATCAAAGAACATACATCAAATTATATTATACTATATTATAAATTATATATGTAGATTATTCTGTTTCCTAGCAACCTTTTCAATAGAGTAAACCCAGTTGTGGCACGTCAGCCATATTAATGCCATCCACACAATTTATTAGTTCTGTCATCATTAATAAGAACTTAATTTGTTAACATAAGCTTACACTTTCTTACTAAAGTTGCACTTCCAAGCTTTATTGGTGACTAACTGGTACCATTTCCACCTCTTTTAAACCACAATTTGCATGGCCCAGCTTAGGCTTAGCGTAATGAGCTACAGGTTTAATAAAAATAAACGTAAAAGTTAGACGTATTTCAGTCAAAATAAAGTGATGTTTTGTGCTGTGCCTCCTAACATATGTCCATCAGTCCCTCTATTGCATCTTCCAAACATATTAGTAGTCTTTGTTTTAAGCTCATTAGTACTTTTTATGGCCCAGGTTATGCCCATATAATAACTATTATGTGTATTGAACTGTGTCCAGTAGTGTTTACGCAATCACACTCTGAGGTTAGAGGTGAACATTAATTCTCATCCTGTTAGCCACATTTAATAGCTACTTCTGAACAACTTTATGACTCATTATTTATATTACATTTGTCACAGCTGCACACAGGCAATAAACCCACGCATTCTGCATTGTATCGCTCGCTCTGTGTTAAGGATGTGTGATTTATCCATCCTGACATTTCCGGAGTGGATGTCCGCTCCCCTGTGCGAAGCAAGCTGGAGCGCTGATTGTCAGAGATGACGGTCTGTGTCAAATTCAATGTCTGTCATGTTTGGATAATAATCAGAGTTAATTAAGGGCTCTAAAAAGCCTGTCGGTTTTAATTAACATTGTGCTATGATGCTCCTTTCAGCCAGACATGCAGAAAATGCTTTCACGTGTGAACGCTGGTCGATGATATGAAACATGAAGATGCTCATGGAGGAAAAGGAAGGAGATTAAAAAAATCCTGTGACTTCCAAACATGAGAGAGGTTTAAATTAAATATGTGGTGGATTACTAGAGGCTTGGCAAACTGATCCAGTGTTCAACAGAATAATTTCCTCTCGTGCTAATCAGTGCATAAAAATACATGTAAAAATACTTCTTTTTTTTTCATATATATATAGTGTATATACCCTTGGGTATCTTCTGCTCTTGTAGTTAGCAATCTGACAGATCCATAGGTTAGGAGCAAGCTGAATCCCACTTAAATTCTGCACATTATTAGTGAAAGGATCTGTCTAGTGCTGCCTGAGAAGCAGAAACGTTTTAATTCGGGACATTTGCAGTAAAAATTCCAATTGAATTTGAAACCTAAGTGGACTTCAGGAGCTCTGAAATCCCTCAAGTTTTACTATCCACATTCTGTATCAAAACTGAGCAATTATTGGACCTTTACTTGCCGAAAGCATTGGATTTATACTGAAATCAGACTGGTATATTGTCAGCATTTGTCAGTTGTTTTGAACTCTCATCTAGGGACCACAGTGTGGTTTTATTGGGCAGAAGAAGATTCTAGTGCATGTCAGGTAGGGACAGCCGTCCTGTCTGGCCTAGATGGCTTTGGAAGGTCAGTGCATATAAGGAGTACGGAAGCAGAAAAAATGAGCCTCACCATCTCCACCTGAACCCTGTAGACAGAAAAGAAGGATCGATGATGACTGACATCACCGTGTCTAGGTACACTGGACCAGAAATTGCCTGTAGTGAAGGATACTGATGTTTGACGTCCGGTTTGAAGCTGATATAAATAAATGTGTCTAGCCTTAAACTCAAAATTGCTGATTTAAATTTAAATCCTGTGCCGATAAATGTGTAATCATTTTCTTCTTTGTATGTTCTTGGTACACTTAGCACTCTAGCACTAAATGATTTAAAGTGTGATATGTGCATGTCAGATGCATCACCACTGAGCTAAAATGGATTTAAAATATGCCCTGAAAGAAATGGCTATCCAGTGAATATCTACAAGAAATAAGGTCATTTTTTTCTCCCTCTTTTCTGGTGATTTAATGCAATCTAGCTGCCATTTCAGTATGTATAGGTTAAATTCTGTCCATATATTTTAATATAGCCTTCTGAATAGTGGATAGCAGTAGTTCATGGAAGAGAATACCAAAGTATGACTCATAAATAGGGTTGAACATTGGCAGTATTTTAGTGAAAGTTGGAAGAATTCTACTTTAGTGTCACTGCCCCTTATTCATTTAAGTTCAGCTCTACTTCAGCTACATGGATGTACGTTCCCGCCCACTATGGCGTGACTAATGCGCATGACCATGTCATGTGCATGAGTCACTAAAATAAATGAATCACTGAAAATAAGACTATTAAAAAATAATAAAGTTGTGTCTGGCAGGTTTTCGTGTTGAGATGAGATGTTCCTGTGTGCACAATTATAATTATCAGTGTTGTTTTCAAACTTTTGATTGTTGTTACTTCTACTACACAGTGACTACGTTTTCATGGACAGCAGTAATCTGATTATTGACCTTATTCTGAAGAAGACAATATCGTGATTAAGGTGTTTACATGAGTTGCTTTTAGAATACTCCTTTCATGTTCAGGTTTTACACGTTACAGATCATAGAGTGATGAACAGCACGTCATTACGTCCCCGCGCCACGCCGTCCGACGTTCCCTCCGGAATTTCACGTATCGACATACAGTTGTTCTTCGTTACGGTACCGAATACAGTTTTGGGAGTTTTTATTTTAAATTTTACGAACGCTTCAAGTGCGGTTAATTATTTGTCATGCTGTACGTGCAAACAGACGACTGCTTGAAGCCGTGGGCTGCGTCCCAAACCGCGTACTTATCTACTATATAGTAGCCGAGATACATGTATTTCACCTATAATTTAGTAGGTAAGTATGCGGTTTGGGACACAGCCGTGCTCTCTTGTTTGCCGTAAAACGGTTGAGCACTGCCGTGTGTGTACGTGTCCTGTCGCAAAATGCGGTGAAAACTCCCACACGACGTTAATAGTGTGATTAGTGTGAATCGGAGTATTGTTTTAATCAGGTTAATATCGGATTATTGTTGTCCATGTAAACGTAGTGAGTGACTGTAAAACAACATGCAGCTTCCAAGTCGTTAAAATGTTGCGTTCAAATTTACAAGACGTACGTTTACACCACATATAAAAGTGACAAGCTATAAAACTGTCAGTGTTATTTACATACGCTTGTTTTATGATCATTTTTGACTGTGCACAACTTTTATGATTTCCAGCTTTACTCCATTTCAAGGGTAAAACCTTTATTTCAGGATTTATGTCAGGAAAATGAAACTTAATAATCTCTTCTTTTAGAACCAACAAGGAGAATCTCTTTTTCCTTGATGCTGGGATATTATTCATCCTACACATGATGCTAGATGAATAATTTAGTACTCGATCGAGATCACTGACATCATCGCATACCATGAATATGTATAATTGTTTATGATGTTCCTATCTGTGGGGGGTCAATCCATGTTAACTGGCACTGTGTCAAAAAAAATAAGGAATTTTTTTTGTTTCGCAACGTATCTTTTCACAGTTTCTTGAGTAACTGTTTTGCTACAGAGATTATAAGAGCATATGTGTAACAAGCAGTGAAACCTTTTGCGCATATCCCTTAACTGCAAGTATGTAATGTGGTTTTCTACCCGTACCTTACTTCTCCCAGCCTCTTTAATTCGCTTCTGCTATCATTATGAAGTGACGAGAGTAGGAAGCTCATTATCTTATTGAAGTGATTATAATTGGGGGAAGCAGAGCTTTGTGATTGCATGATGATAGGCCAACCTGGGGCTGAAATGTCAATAGTGTGATGTCTTCTGTTCTTGTCACACTGAGAGCTCGTGCAGTCGTGCTCATTACCCTTTGGAGTGCAAGTCACAGCCTCACACACATACTCCCGCACAGATTCACAGGCACACACACATAAACACTCACTTAGATGTTCACAGAAACATGTACAGAAATACTTTACTGCATGTGGATTGCGGTTCAGAGACACCTGGGGCTGCATATTGCCACCAGATGAAACTACATTATGAGGCAACTCTGGTAGCTGTCATAGAGAGTATGGGGGGGGGGGGGGGGGGGGGTGTCAATTCGACCCCGGAGCCACATTTCTGTCCTCTATAACACATCTTTTCCCACTTCTGTGTGCAGGTGAAGCCTCTCTTCAGGGCTTTCTCGCTCTCTGAAATGTTCACCAACTCAAAACTTGATTACAGTGTTGGTGCATTTCCTCAGCTCTCGATTTCCAAGGATCTTAAATAAATAAATGATACATTCAGAGATAATGTCCATGTCATCATCCTTGCTGGTGTTCTGATTGTATTACTGATGCAAGACAACCTATAACATTTAATAGTGAGTTCATTGATATTTTATCTAGGGTGGTAGCTGTAACTGTAATGAGAGATATTTTTTCCCTTGACTCATCATCCAGCGGGCCAAACCAAACCATCAAGTGGGTATCAGGTTACTTTTAGTGCATGTTGACTGATTAAAAACATCTTGGATTGAGATTGACAGCAAATGTATATATAGACAAAGAAGTAGCCATTTATAATAATTATATAGAACATAAAGATGTTTTCTATAGAAATTGTACATAGTTAATGCCATTTATGTTTACAGGAATATATTTATGCTGTAAGTGGATACATATCATCTGCAAGTAAATGTAAAGCTTGTGCAGGCAAAAGCTGGCCGAAGTAACCTTTAAAAAAACAAGCCTGTTATTGCGACTCGCTCGTTTCTACAAAGAGAACATCAATAATGAGCGCTACGCTGCTGATTAGGCCATCAGGAGAAATATGCATGATCAAAGCTTAGCGCAACATCAGCAGACTGGACTAAACGATCATCAGGATGCTTGAGCACTCACCTGTTTCAGGCATTAGCGCAGCTAGACCCCATTAGATGATCGTACACGTGTCCGAACACTCACCTTCTCCGGACGGCAGGAAATCTGACCGGTCTAAATGGTCATCACTGTGCCTGAGCAGTCTCCTCTCGCTTAGGCTATTAGCAATTTGGGAACAAAATAAAAGATCAGCACAGCGTGGACACTTCATTGTAATGGTGATGTTATTCTCGTTACTTTAACTAGGGACATGATTCATGTCTGGTGGTAAACAGGGGAGAGAGAGAGAGAGTGAAACTATCCGAGCGGAATGGAGCATCTGTTAGACGAGTTTCTTCTATTAAGTACTTTCAGGTAGACTGGCTTTTTAATAACAACCCTTACATTACAGCGCTGTTACATTCTCGATTCTGATTGGTCATGAGAACACTGATTAATTTAACTGCTGCAATGCAAATAACAGGTTTATATTAAGCTTGTGCTAATATGGTATTGTTTCTATAGCAACAACTTGAACAGGAATTTGTATGGCAGACACTGGGGGGTGGGGGTTGAGCGGGGGAAAGTGTTGTTGTCGATATGGTGAAGTTTATTGTGAGGAGATGCTTATTAAGAATTTTTGAAGGAATCTCCAGTGGCAGTGCTCTGAAACAGTCAGAGGTGTAAAAGTTTCAGAACAGAGGGTTTTGAATGTTCTCAGTAACAGGACAAGTTAATGCTGCACGTTCAAACAAAACAATTATCTGAATATCGGTTTAAGCAATCAAAAGCAGTTTAAAATCATGGATGAAAGCGCTTTTATTATTTTTTTTTTATGACTTTGAGAACAATCTTTATTTGTTCTGCAATGCATGCTCATCCAGAGCAGCTATAGCTTTGTTTCCATCCAAGTTGCAAGTTTAAAAATTGGATAATTTTGGATAATTATCGATAAATATCGCATAAAACATTTGCGAATAAATGCGAACCGTTTCTATCCCATGTGTTCAAGAGAACAAAATCGTCACTTCCAGGGAAATTGGCGCAAAGTATCAGTACAAATGGAAGTTGTTGGAAATGGGGAAGCCACTGTGGCTCTTTGTTTGGAGCGCGTGTACGAAACACTATCATAAACCTCAGGTTATCTTGCGATCGGATGCGAGGGCCTGTCGTTTGGGAATGGAATCATGCGAGACAGTTCTGGGAGGTAATTATACCAAATCATTTCAATGACAGACTTTGGTTTTTTTTGGTGATTGTTGCGGTCAAAAATGCTTGAGTATGCTGCGGCTTTGTTAAAAATTGGCGATGCAACTTGCAGTTTTTGTGCTTTTTTTGTGCTTTCTGAAAACTACTTGAATTGGCGAAATTTCACAGTCTCACAATTTCACTTTCACAGTGATGTCTGCTGGTAAACGAGACCTTTTAGCTGTACTCATGTTCGGCGCAGGTGAACTGAAGGGGTCTTTTCCTGAATGCGCATTGTGATGATGTCATGGCACATCTTGGCCGAAATCTGCAGAAAATCTGCGTTATTTTTTAAAACTGCAAGCTCCTCCGAATGTTGCAGAGTTTGCTCGATTTTACCTTCATTTCTGCGAACGCAAGATAATGGAGGGACTGACATTTGAGATGTTGTGCAATGAGAGTGGTCCACTGGTTATGCGACCCACCATGCTCCAGTTCCCACAGAAAAACACAATTATCTGAGGCAACTATCCAGTCACATGATTTGTTGAGGCAAAGTCATATGACATTTTTTCGATGCACATCCAGGAATTTATTCGGTAAACATGTTTCCATCGTAGTTTATGCGCATGTCTTCTTATAGAATATAACAAAAAAAATTATAATTGTTCGCCTCAAGTTTTTTTTTTTTAATGTGCCTTTTGGAGATTTTTAATGAAAGATGTTTATAAAACATCTGCCATCTTCTAGAAATTCTCAGTAATGTTTGAAAGCTGTTGCTTATTTCATTATTAGTAATAATAATTGGAGTAATTGGTGGTGTTATTTATTTTTTGTCTGATTAATTATTTCTTTGAGTATTTCTTTATTTTTCTACTTATTTTTTAATTAATTTGTTTGCTTATTTATTTATTTATTATTTATTTACTTGCTTTTTTCTGGTTGTTGTTTGCTGTTTTTAAGGCAGGATAGACAGTACATGGTGCCTTCCATCTCGCCCTTGGCACATTGTGTCTTGTAGTGGGAGCATGTGACACACTCAGAGGGTGGTGTTTCAAACTTTTTGACAGTCCTAAGAAGCGGAGATTATTTTGTAACATGGCAGACATTTTGTCAGGAACCTCGGAGCCATGGAGTGGGTTCTCCAGTGAGATAGTGGAGTGTCAGGCGAGGAGTAGTATCCTTGAATTGTGCTATATGGTTTGAGCACCAGTGAATCTTAAGCCTTAGGGAATGAGGGGTTTGGGAGTGTTCTCAGTGGAGGACTGGTATTCGCTTTTTTTTTCTTTTTTTTTTACCATTTCTTTTTTTTTTTTTTTTTAGCTTTGTAGCTCAGAGGAAAGGGATTGAATTTTGTACACTGTTCAAGGCAAGCATGTTCTTCCTCCCTGCACATTTTATATGTTTGAATTACAGAATGTCTTCCTAATATCTGTCTCACTTCAATCATTTCATTTAAGGTTTATGGTTTTATACATGCTATTGGATTTAAGACATGGGAAAGTATAGCTGCAGTAAATAGCAACTGATGGAACCTTGGTCATGATGTTTATTGTGTTGTGATACTATATAAAAATATATTATCCAATAAATCCTGTATCACGGTGCCATCCCAGAGTCCAGTATTAGTTCATCATCCAGTACTGACATTTTGCACAGGAGTTACTGAACATAATGAAAAATGAATCCACCCTAAATGATGTGCAAATCAATACTTATAATGAATATAAAAACATTCATGATTTTATAGTGACGTTTTCGGTTTGACGCTTCATTTCTACTTAAAGAGAGCGATGCAGCAGCACTTGAGTCCTTTAATCCGTCCAGCTCTCTCAGCTCCCAATCTATACACTCTGCTCAAAAAGATCAGCTTCCAAAGCTTCAAAAAGTGTCGCTCTAATCCTGCCATCATCAACGCCACATTACACATATACGCCTCTGCCGTAACTTGTATATCTGCATTGCATTCTGGAACTTTGAGTTCAAACATCTCCACTATTTCTGCATTGGCGTTCTCATTAATATGATATGAGAACAGCAACACCTGACCATTATCCCACGTCGTTGTAATTGCGCTGGCAATAAGAATGTACACCCTTCAAGCGTGTTACCAACCAACTAATTAGTATTAGAATCTCTAACACATCATAAATATGTCAAGCAAAAGCATATTTAATGTGTTTTTCAGGGTGGACTTTCCCTTTAATGCTAACTCCCAGGATACTTAAAGCAACCTCGTTATTATTTATGAACGCAGTAAAACATAAAGCTGAAATATGAAAGCTCGTGCGACAGCATTCACTTTCATGGGGAAGGAAATGCATTGGATGACTTTCCCATAATTCTGTTCATCATGTTTTATTTATCAATTCCAGCACCCTTTTCAGATTCATTTTTTTTTTCTTTCTTCAAACTGTTGGAGATCTTTACAACCTATATGTGCCGGCGTCATAAAGATGACCGAGTTCACCTCTCCTGTTACATGGCCACTGCACAGTGTAATAACTTACGGGCGTAAGCATGAACGCAAGCTGTTCCACATGCTGAGGAATATGCAGCGCTGGGCGCAAATAGCTCTTATCTGCGGATTTCAGCGGATTTGGTTGGAAGCTGTGTTGATATTTGAGAGGACGATTTGCTCGGTGTGCTGCGATAAACTATCATATCTCACAGACTGGGGGGATAAAAGAGCGAGGGAGAGGAAGTTAAGTATTCATGTCCTTGTGCAATTTGTTCTTCAGCCAGACTCGTGTTTGGTTTTTAAAATCAAGTCTAGCATTAAAATCAAAGCTATATCATCAACCCCTTGCTGTGGCCTAACAGTCTCTCTTGATCGAATGAAACACTTGATGGAAAGAAGCGCACTCGTCTGCTTCTCTCTTTTGCTCTCTCTCTCTCTCTCTCTCTCTCTCTGACTGTGTCTCGCCGGGCTACTCATGAGTATAATAAGGTAAAGGTAGTGGAGCAGAGTGATACCGATTCCAGCCAGAGTGTGTGTCAGAGAGAGAGAAAGAGTGTTAGGCAATCAGGCTCTCACTGGTAGGATTATTTCCCCTGGGCTCTAAAATGTTGGCCAGGAGGTCCGTGGCAGTTCAGTGGCAGACCGCCGGAGCAGCGCTGTTGAACTCTATTTCTCGGCAGTTGGTTTTTTATGGTTTCCACCTGCAAGCTTTTCCTTTTAACCAACCTGAAAGCAGGCGAAAAATTAAAAGCGCCGATTGAGCACCTTTTAAAATGCACAGTATGAAAACGCTAATATCGCAATGGCACATGGTTTGCTTCTCCTTTGTTTCTTTTATTATAGGAAAGAAAAAAACATTTTAAAATAATGTTATTCTGGTCAGGGTGGATCCGCGGTGGATCCGGAGCCTGTCCGTGGGAACACTGGACACTGTTGGGAATACACCTGGGAGGGGACTCCAGTCCACCACAGGGCACCATGCACACACTCATTCACACACTTGTTCACACTTAGGGGTAATTTAGCATAGCCAGTTCACCTACTGGCATGTTTATGGTAGTTGGGAGGAAACCGGAGAACCCAGAGGAAACCCACACAGACACGGAGAGAACATGTGGAACTCCTCACTGACAGCTCAGGAACGGATCAGGGATGCAGGAGCTGTGAAGCGGCATATGTCCTCCCATAATGGGATTTTTTTTTTAAATGATGAATAATGGACAAGGTAAAAATAGCAAAATTTTTAATGACATTATAGTCAGCACTTTGTGAATTATTAACAGAGCGGATGAAGTTCAATTGAAACTTCTCTTGCGCTCTCAGTTCTCGATCCCAAGAGATTCTCTAAACTGGCCTGTTAAAGCAGTTGACGTGAACAGTAACACCATCAGCCTGTTAAAAATGCATCGAAAATCCCCAAAAAAGTCATTTTTATTGTTCTCAGAATTCTACTTCGCACTTTAAAGTGATTTTTAATCTCAGTGGGCTGATCATCTTGAGTCAGGCTTTTCCTTCAGCTCCTCGCTTCTTTCTTTTCCTCTTTTTTTTCCCCCCTTTTTCTTTTATTGCAGAGCGTGAAATAACAAAAATGGCAGCACACCCCAGTCATTCAAAACTAGGGATGCATCGATACCAATACTGGAATCAGGTCCGACATCCTATTAATTTATAGATGATCGTTAAAAAAATGTATTTGCTCTGAAACCAGCATCCGATACCACGTGTTACTGTGTGACATAAGCCAAGTGTATGTAGTGCTAAAGAACAGACGATGCGAAATGATAACCATCTGGATCTGTTTCACAATTTATTATGGCAATCAAAGCAAAGCAGACTGCAAACTGTGCTAAAAATGAATTGTGCACAAACAAAGGTATTTACAAGTGTGGAGCAGTATAGCAAGTGTGATGAAAACAGTTCAGTTCTGCGAGCACTGAGCTCTTAGCCCCGAGACACCCTTTGCTCGTGAGTCATGGGGTAAAGTCCTGCCAATGACATAAGCAAGAGGAATTCACTGCTAGCAACACACCATAAACATTGTTAAATAAAATGTTCCATGATGTCCTCGAATGCTTTAAGATTCAAGTATAGATGCGTATGAAAAACATGTCCTTGTATTCGTTCTGAGAAAAATGGTATTGATCATTAATATTGATGATTAATAGGCATCCCTGTTCAAAATCATATGATTCCAGTATTAGCAATGCTCTGTAATTATTTCCAAACTATCTTAACTCAAGCCTAGTGTTTATGATCTTCTGGTAATACTCTGACAGCCTGGTCATTAACAGCAGCATGATCCGGCACAGTAAATAAAGCAGCTATAATTAACCACTGTCACGTTGTGTACTGTAGCATGTCTTCCCACTTACTTTAAACTTTACAGAACGATATATTCACTTTACAGATCACTGTATCTCGTAGGTCTAGCACTAAGTTCATTAAACTATGGCATTGAAAATACTTTTTAGTTAAAAAGTTTGTGTAGTGTTTGGATATCTTTACGATGACAGGTGCATAATAATTCTTGCATTAGTTTAAAGTATTGGTGGCTTCTGTATTCATTTAGCCGTATCATCCTGCACTTTATCCGGCGAGCCAGACAATCGCTGGCAGAGGCAAACGTGAGATATGAGATTACGATGTATCAGTGTAACAATCGATACAACAGGAAGACAGCCATGCTATGCTAGACTCGGTTACAAATCATGTAACTGATACAAATACAAATCCATGTTTACAACAGTAAGGTGGGATTTTGATTGCATTGCACCCGAATACACAGCTGACATGATGATAATGTCATCTTCCCCTGAGCAGATGAATATGCGCCTTGATATAGGGAATACAACAAATCAGGATGTCCTGTTATAGTTATATAATTAACTACAGGATGGTGTGATGTGGGCTGACTTACTGTTACCACCTTGAAGTTCGTTATTTCCCAATAAGAGCAGTTGTGAAATGTTTTATTCCTCTTATACCACTGTATTTTGCTAACACTAATAATAATTCATTAAAGAACAGCGCGTCCTACTTTGATCTATTATAGTTATATTTAATGTTGTGGAATGTCTGTGAAACAATATATTTGGTGTTACCACTTACGTTACAGAAGCTATTCAACGGGCATTCCCTCACATTTTTTTTCTCTCTTGAAGTTAATGAGACAAAAATGTGGCTTCTCTTGTTACTGAGAAACCGCAAAGTCCTCCATCTTGAAGACCTTCCCTTGTTTGGAAACTTGGAAAAGGTTACAGCTTTACCTCTGACTGTTAAAAAGTGCTGACTCTGGAGACTCCTTACAAAATGCTAAGTAAACATCTCCTCACAGAAGACTTCACCAGATCAACGGCCATACATTTCGATTCAGTTTAAGTCGCTGTGAGTTAGTTATTACTATAAAAACTATGGAGCTGCTGTTCCTAAATGATTCGACACCTGACCAATCAGAAGCAAGAATTCAGCAGTACTGTGTTGTAATTGACTTTCAGATTCACAATGTATCACTAAATTGAGAGTTATTTTCCAGTGAAATCAGTGTCCTTATTTGTGTTTAGAAAGATTACATACTTTAATGAAGATTTGTATTCCTCAAAACAAACGGCCGACAGCGAGCTATTTCTCTTGTTTGTTTCGTTTCCTTGTTCTGTCTTTGTTCTGACGTTAATGCTTTGCTTTTGTTGTGGCTTCTTTCCACTGTGCTAATGTTTTCTACCGGCTTCCTCAAAAGGACGGAGGATAAATGCTCATCTCGACGTCGTCCATGTTCCCATGTGACTTGTGCATCTAGCACTACTGAATGCTAGCACTTACTCCAACCCTCGTTTTTAGCTGTCCCTCTCTATTTCTTCCCCATAATTACCTTATGCATGGAAATGCAGTCTTGTGACACTCATATCCATTTATAGGTTCCTGTAACAGCTCCGTGATTGTATTTTGTTCTGCCTTACTTGGGGGTCACATTGGTTAAAGGTATGTGCAAGACAGATTCATGCAAAAGTGCTAATCCATTTTGTAAGAACGGCAAATATATTCATGTAAAATTGATTCTAGCTGGCTGTACAGTTTGCAGAGTTGTTAGGAAAGAGCAGAGGAAGTTGTCTGCCATGTACTTATAACTGTTGTATCCTTTTTTTGTCAAAGGTAACACGTTTCATGCGAACAATGGAACAAATTAAACAACTGGGTCAGCTTTTCATGTTCAGTTTACAGAGCACTAAATGGAACCACTGATTAGGCTATTGTTGAGCTCTCTTGTCTCTCGAGGCGTAACAATTCTGAGCATATTAGGCCATGTTCACTTACTCTGTGGAATTCAGACTTATTTTGCAAAACATACAGTGTCTCAAGTAAAGATAATTAATTCAGCAGTAATTGTACGAAGCGAGAAGTTCTTAGCCAGCACGATTTGTCAAAAATAATCAATTTATTACTACAAGAAAGAGAAACAGAACAGGCTTTTAGTGACACCTCAGGGGGGCTGTTGTCTGAAAATGGTTACAGTGACAACTCGTTGTGGCAGATTGTATTGATCTCACAGAGTCACCCCTGTTCAAACAAAGTTTCTACTAGATTTCTTTTAAGCGATTATTCCTAAAGTTAATTAAAAATGCTTCACACAGTGATAATGTGGGAATTTTTTTTGTTTCTTTTTCAAACAGTAATAGAAGGATTGTTATTTTTTTTAGTTTTGCAATATTAATAAGTTCTGCTAACACGTCTAAAAATGGAGTCTTTGTCAGTTGTTTTTGTGTAATTTCATCTTTACCGCTTTCACTTTTTGTAAGTTTTCTCCGAACCCAATTGTTTTACACTGGCCCTTGATTCTCATACTGCTTCCTCCATACTCCATCCATGGTGGACAGTCAGAGTTAAACAATGATAGTTCATAACCAGAAATGAGGGAAATGGTCAAGGGTCTAAAACAGAGAGCTGAACTAGGAAATACTTAAAAACACATAAATCTAGGCTAGGACTTAACAACAACAACAAAAAAAGGATGACAAGACTGAAATTAAACACAACGCAGAACAGGTGAACACCATCAGGCTACAAACCAGTGACAGGAGATTACTTGTTAAAGTGAATTTTCAAGAAAAAATTCAATATCGTATACCTCAATTTTCTTGCAGATAGTAAATTATTGAGTTTGATTCCACACTTTAATTGGTTCTATTACCTTGTCTCCATGTTCTGACTTCCTGTGTCTGTTCCACTATTCATAATCTGTGATATGCTATCTAACCATCTCAGTTTGGTGGGCGGCACGGACAGCGCAGTGTGTAGTGTCCATGCCTTACTGATCCAGGGTCAGGTTACTGGTACAGAGTTTCACATTTTCTCCCTGTGTCTGCATGGGTTTTCGTCCACTTTCCAAAAACAAGCCAGTAGCTGGATTGGCTTCACTAAGTTGCCTCTCGATGATGGTATCCCATCCATGGTGTATTCCCATCTTGCACCCAGTGTTCCCAGGATTGACTCCGGATCTGTCATGACCCTGACCAGGATAAGGTTTAACGAAGATGAATGAATGAAGCTCATCTACGTTGGCTCTGATTCATACAAAATCTTCCTTATCTGTAATTTCGTCTTCCACATTCTGATTTGCTGTTTTGCAAAAGTCCTCCACACCTGATTGAGCCACAATAGGCCTGGTATCATATGATGCTTCCATGATCACCTGTATCTTCTATTTGTCCCCATGTGCATGTATTCTATATATAATCCATATATTGTTCATCTTACCTTTAAAAAGATTTTACATTTATGTTTTATACATTTGTTGAAATACAAAATT
The DNA here is from genome assembly GCF_001660625.3 of Ictalurus punctatus. Lineage (NCBI taxonomy): Eukaryota > Metazoa > Chordata > Actinopteri > Siluriformes > Ictaluridae > Ictalurus > Ictalurus punctatus. Next base: position 15,634,984 of record NC_030436.2, read on the forward strand.
TTGTTCTGTAGTCTTCTCATTTAATTCAGATCAATTCGATTTTATTTATATAGCTCTTTTAACAATAGATATTGTCTTGAGGCAGAAATCTAGACGTGGATTTAGATTCCTAATGATCGAGTCAGAGGTGACAATGGCAAGGAAAATCTCCCTCAGACGACCTGAATAAGAAACCTTGAGAGTAATCAGACTAAGACGAAAATATCTGACACCTAAAAGTGTAATTATAAATAACTGTAGGGTGCAGGTACAGAAGAAACATGGATAGAATAGATATTACATTATGATTACAGCAGCAGGTCATAGCTACAAAACTACCTTTTCCAGGTAAGACAACTTCAGCTGTTTTGGGGACATCTTTGTGCACCATTTCTGTTTGTGTGAATTTATAGGACATGACATTTATATTGGCTAGTTCCTGTCTTTCTTAACGATTTAGTGAGTCTGGTATATATTTCTTTTTATAAGAGTCTGTAGATTTGTTAATGATATGATGTACTATGGTGCTTGTGGAAAGCTTCAACTATCTGATCCATGTTTGGTAGTCTCATATGATTAGATTTTCTCATTTTCTACAAGAAATCACTTGTATTTAGTTAGTTGTTGGGTGAAGTAGCCTGTTTATATTAAAAGGAGGTTGACATTAAGTGCAAAACTGGGTTGTATAAAAAAAATGGGACAGAATTTTTAAGGCATCTCTTGAAGTCGGAAAAAAAAAAAATCTGTGTTGGTCTTGAACCAAAGTGGGATCAAAAACACCACAGCGGATTTCAATTGTCACACTTCCTGTTGTTCTTCCGGTTTATTTATAGCCATGTAAATCGCAACTTGGAGTTATACCACAATGTTGCACTTGCATCTACACAGAAACAGATTTCTAGCAAGATGTTAGCTGCTCTCCCATATTGCCCAATGAGCACATGTCAGATCTAACGTGGAGAATTGGCTGCCAGCAACAAGCCTGTGAAGTTCAACAAATGAGTGAACAATGAATTAAATCAGGGCATGTGCAACATAGAAAATCTGGCCTCTATTTATAACATCTTTGTGTAGGATGCTGTGTCGTTATATAGTAGCGTATTCATACTGTACATACATCCCTTCTTTTAACTCCCCAAGGACTACATTTACATTTATTCAAGTTTAAGTTAGGTTAGGGTTAGGGCTCTTTTCTAGTGACTCTTGTTTGTGGCAGATATCTACATACACTTCCCCCGACAATCATGTTTACAGTAAGATTACTCAGTAGCTGATACTAGTTAAAGCAAACTTTGGAGAAAAAAAATGTCCTCAAATTGCCTTTTTAATGAAGGCTTGGTGATATTCAATTATTGAAGCTGGTTCCATGCTTTAATTGGCTCTATTACATTCTTTCCATGTCCTGACCTCCTGTGTTTGTTCCCATGTTCATAATCAGTTATTTTCAATCTAACTGTCATTCTTTGCATGGAGGCACGGAGGGCACAGCAGGTAGCGCTACCACCTCACAAGATCCAGGCTCCCCGGTTCCTCCGGGTTCTCAGATTTCCTCCCACATATCAAAAAACATGCCAGTAGGTGGTTAGTGACTTTTGTATACTTTTGTATAAGACCATTTCCATTCTACCAATATAAACAGATTTTGTACAGTTGTGGATCATGCGTTATTAGATGACTTTTTCCTCACCAACACCATAAGTATTCCCTTGAGTCTGGATAAAATCAAAGGCTCCATTCGTCCATTCACTATCCCAGTATGCACTGTGTTTGGTCACAGCAGGCACATTTTTTTTGTTATTTCTCTCACTGTACATATTAAGCAGCTTCCTCCAAGCGGCATTGCACGTGTTAATTTGCACTCAGATTGGACAGATTCAGGCTCAGAATATTGGGAAAGCTCTTTTTTCTTTCAATCCGGCTTGATGAATTGCAGGTCCTTGTAGTGTCCCTGTGTGGATCTTTAATAAGATCAGTTATATGGTGTGTGTGTGAGAGAGAGAGAGAGGGGGGGCGGTAAAGGAAAGAAAGAGTACAGATGATTATTATTACCACAGGAGAGCCTTCAGGACTTGTCTCTCCATGCACTCTCCATTTCAGTTCTCTTACTTATTTGGCATTACAGTGGTGCTCTTTTTGAAAATCAACACCTTCTGACCAATCAGATTTGAGACTTCAGCATTGCTGTGGTATTTAAAAAAAAAAAAAAAAAAACATTCTGATAAATATCAAGTACTGTTCTCCACCAAGTTCCCTTTGAAACATGTATAAAACACCCAAGCAGTTCATTTTTCAAATCATATTTCTTAATCATTTCCCCCTCATCCCCATACTCATCACGCTCTGGGTGTGCTCTGTCAATTTAAAAGCAGATCCAAATATTGATCTTCAACTACCTCAAAGCCATGCAGAGTTTCTCTGCGACGATGAACTCAAGGAGGTAGTCGGATTAAGCTCCTCCGCCGGCGTCGCATGCTTGCAATCTTGCCTCGAGTAGCAGGATGTCAAACAGTAGGGGAGGCTCTCAGATATGAAGGGCTTGCATGAAAACAGCTCTTACCCAAAATGAATTCGGCTGTCTTAAGCTGATTGACTGAAAATCCATCTCTCTTAATGCCACAGCCTGTGGCATTCGGGGGTTTTAAAGAGGGGTGCTGCAGCAGGGGGTGAGAGGAAGACAGAGTATTAAAAGCAAAAGGCAAGAAGGGCTTGTGTGAGCTTAGGAGCTTGACTCAGGCTTGAATGGAAACATTTAATGAAACCGGAAATTAAATTTCTGAAGGCGATTTCCAACATGGTCTCACGACTGCAAATTTGTAAGCAAGCTTGTGTGGTGGCGATTAGTTTTAGGGGCGTGGTTAATGGTCAGAGATTGTCTTACAGCCCAGTTTGTATGAAACTCCAGATGTTTTTGAATGCTCTTTCAAATTCCTATGACTTTTTGTTGGTGTGGTTGAATCAAACAAATTGTGCATATTTTTATATTTGTAAGCTGAATTTCATGATTTCAGTCTAATTTACTGAACTGCCTTGCTGAGATATAACAGACAGCAGCGGCTTCAACAGTATAAAATGCTGCCTATTCATAATGTATGAAATTCACATGTTCTGACATGCCATGAGTAAGCACAGTGGTTCTGGAGGTGTGATGTAGACAAGCATGGACTCTGAAATTGCTGAAATTAGACAAATTAAGAATTTGCCTAAAAAAAGAAGAATGACTGAATGAAGTTATAAATGATTGTACATTTTTGTCCTTAATTGTCGGATGGTTTGATAACGGTTGGTTTTGGTGTTTAATATAAAACCAACCATCCATCCATCCATTTTCTATACCACTTATCCTAAATGGGGTGATGGGAAGCCTGGAGACTATCCCAGGGGACTCAGGACACGAGGCGGGGGACACCCTGGACAGGGTGCCAACCCATCACGGCACAATCGCACACACACTCATTCACGCACTATGGACAATTTAGAATCAGCCTACAACGCATGTCTTTAGACTAGGGGAGGAAACCGGATTGCCCAGAGGAAACCCCTGGAGCACAGGGAGAACTCTGCAGGTGGGAATCGAACCCCCAACCCTGGAGGTGCGGAAGTGTGGAAAAATTCAGTTTAACCAGATAGATTGATTTAATGACTGTTGTCCATTTCATGCCTGTTGGTAAGGGTGAGTACTTGGTTGTTTAAATGACAAGGAAAACAATAGTCTGAATATGTAAAATTTAAAAGTTATGTATACCAATCCCTCCAGCCCAATATGTATAACCCTGATGTACTCTTTTATGATGCGTTTCATGATAGAACATGATGACTGCACAGTCTTGTCAATTTAATAACTACCGCAGAGTATTTAGTTAGTTATTTGATTGTTTATGCTTATGATTATTATGATTTTTATATGAATAATAATAAAAAGTTATGGTTTAGTCTTTTTTGACTACTTCATTTGTATAAAACTGAATGAAATGCCTTGGTCATTTGAATTTGTACAAAAATGTCTCATAAAACTCTTAACTTAAGCTACTTAAGATGTTTGTCATCTAGAGTCTTGTATAGATTTGCTCAAATATTAAAAAAGTGACACTGGGATTCTGAGAGATTTCTTACCAAATTCTCTAGAATTCCTCTTAGTTAATAATACTTTAATAATACTTTGCAAATCTTTACCCATTTTTCTCATGGATGAAATCAATTATGTTGGAATTCATCCAAATCACTTAATAAGAAAGACTAAATCCCCATTTGTAATCATTTATTGTGAACCATGTTGGAATAAGAATAAGACAAATATCAGCATACGTCACGAATCCCTTCAGAGCACAGTGCTTTTAGCCATACTCTTACTGTGACATGTATTTTCACTTTGTGGTCCTGCCTCTGTCATTTTGTGTCCTCGTCATGTATTCACTCCAATAGTTTCCACCTGTTTCCTGTTTAGTTCTCTAACTACTTTGTCTATGTATACACTTTGGGTTTCCGAGACTGTTCAAATTGCGTACTGTGACAGTACCTACTGCATTCGATTCAGTACCTACCGCTTGGCCATTGATGCAGTATGTATTGATCAGTATAACTGTGTACCATGAGTACAATCCAGATGTACTACATCTGCCATGTTAGCATGGTCATGTGACCTACAACTTAAAAAGAGTCCTCTGCCATTTTTGATTCTGACAGCTCTTCCATGCCAGTCCTGTTGCCTTATGGATAGCGCAGTGTCTCTTGGTTCCATACTGCAGAATCTCGGCGGAAGCAGTAGGTCGCCCTGCAATGCCTCGCCTATAGTTTAAGGAATACTGAGATTTCGGACATACTACTCCTTTGGCATACTGCTTTTCGCCTACTCCGTAGTAGAGTAGTGGGGATCGTCTGTGTTTCTCTAGTTTAGGATTATGGATTATCCTTTTCTGATGTCAGTAAATGACTTTTGAACTGATTGCATTTCTTCTGGCTGTTTCTTGTTGTGAATTCGTTCCTCTGCTGTCCTCCATCATCCAGAGGAGCGAAGGCCGATTCGGAGAAATGTCACTGCATTCATTGCTAAACATTGGGGAAAACATTGATGCTGGACAAACCAAGTCAGCGTCCTCTTAATCTGTTTATTCCTCGCTATTACCAAGATTGAGTTTTGCCAACAGATGAGAACTTTTCTTCTGTATGGCTTGCTAGCTTTCCATTTCATTTACTAGAAATGAGGAAAATGGTTTACTAGAAATTGAGTACACTCAGTTGAAACACTGGATTGGATAGCCTTAATCCTTCTTAAAGCATTTTCCTCTCAATGGTTCTAACCACGATATCATCTTTCTGTATTTATGTAGTAACATATCCAGTGCAGCTCATTACCGAAGCTGACTCATTGTCTTTCTTCTGTCTCTGATACAACTATCGATCGAAAGCAAAGATTTGGATTTTGTTGTTGCAAGTGAATCATACAAGAGATTCTATATAAGAAGGGTTTTTTCTTTCTTTTTTCTTTATTTTCCCTGTCTGTTTTTTTTTCTTCTCTCCCTCTTAAAGCTGGTACAGTAGATCAGTACATGTACGTTTTCAAACAGGATACCCAGATCTCGTCAAGTAAATGTAGATGTACATTTTGTGTAGCTGGCATCATTGCTATCAGAACAGCATCAATTCCAGGCCCTCTGTACTACGTCTTAAAACAATAGCTGTGCTGTTGGATGAGTCGATGTAAGCTGTTCAGCCCCATTGAGTGAAGTGAACTACAGCTTAATGTGCTGTTCAATAGAAAATGCATTCATCCAAATAGCTATAGTGGGTTACAACTAGGCCTATAAACATTAAACGCTACCAGCATACAATCGCACCATGGCAACTCGCTGTATGTGATTTGTTTAGGCAATTACAAAGTGTTTTAGTTTGGTAGATGAAGCAGAGACAGCAGAATTACATACCCCATAATCCTATAAAAAATTATGTTGGAAAACACCAGGAAGAGAGGGAGAGGGAGACAAATCATTTACAGCATTTGTATTAACTTAATAACAGCCAAGCAATTGAGAGAATATTTGCTCTCTCAATTGTGCCTAATAGACTTTGGGCTTAATTAACATGTGTTGTAACCTAGCATTGTGATGATTTATGCTGCCTTCAAAGCCAGTCTCAAATCATTTTCTTACAGGTACCTGTACATATCAAAGCTCTGCCTTATAAGACAAATGATGCATGACTCAGCATAGGCAGGGTCTTTTGTTTCAGTAGATAGAGCTGAGAGACTGGAGACTTAAACAGACGTCTCTTTTATTTCAATCTGATCTCATTGCTGTCTAATAGAGATAATAAGGAGATCTCTTTTTTTTTCCTATGGGGAGTGATTAAGGCAGCTGCTTCCTGTAGTTTTATGCACTTGTATAATAGATCTTGCTATTTTAAAAAACAGTGATATTTCTGTCCAATACATAGCTAGTCTAACAGCTAACGGACACTCGCAGAGTGTCCACTTAAAATGAAGAAAAGACAAGAAAAAACATGTTAGCATTTTTTATGATGTCTGCGTGTTTTAGGAAAATGTACGTATATGGTATTAACAAGACAAAAAAGACGAATAAACTACACACAGAGGCTAACAATAGAGTGCAGCTGCTTGCCAAGGGCTAATCCTTAAAAAAAAAAAAAGTGTGTGTATGTGTGTCTGTCTCTCTCTCTCTCTCTCTCTCTCTCTCTCTCTCTCTCTCTCTCTCTCTCTCTCTCTCTCTCTAACCTAGCATCCTAGTTGCGATTCCCATATGCCATTGTTCCTCTCCAGAATGAAACAACATTGATTGTTGGCTCTGATGCTGCAGATAAAGATGCGGAATGGAGGTAATGGAGAGGAGGAGGAAGCGAGTGAAAGAGAAAGAGAGTGAGAGAAAGAGAGTAAGATGGGGTGACAAATAGAGGGAAAAGTCTTGCCCAAGCTCTGGCAGTCTGCGTCGGATCAATAGGGAGGGTTAAGAGAGAGAAATGTAAAAGGGAGAGAGAGGGAGAGAGAGAGAGAGCAGGGAACATTTTATTATTATTATTATTATTGTTATTATTATTATTATTATTATTATTATTATTATTATTATTATTCCTGCCTCACACTGTGCATTCTGAGATGCTTTTCTGCTCACCACGGTTGTAAAGAATGGTTATATTCACTTTAGCACTAAGTGACTTTGGACCCACACCGAAGCACGCACACACACACACACACACACACACACACACACACACATACACTCATGTCATTCATTGCTTTCCTATTACATTCTGTATTCTGTCTTTCTCTTTCTTCATTGCTGAATTCTGAACACGCCCTAACCAAGTGTCTTCCTGTAGCGTATTGAACTCTCATATTCATCTTCTACCCATGGCACATTCTTACACTGCGGCCTAAAAAGCCGTAATTGATTAGTTAATATGTGAGCTCTGATCTCCAGAGATGTTCCGCAGTGCGGTGATTTGTAACTTTTTTTCCCTGTTAACTGCTGAACTGGAATATAATAAAGAGCTGCAACTGTTCTGTCTCCCTAAAGACACCGGGTTGAATATTAACGGGAGCCGGTTGTTAATGACTCGGAGGGAAATTACTATGCTGCTAGAATGCATATTTTCAGTTGTAGAACTTCATATATTTCTTATTATGGTACAGGTGCATGTAGGCGTGCTCATTTAAGGAAAAATTAATCCGACAAAGGTGTTATAAAGAGCTAATAACAATGTAATTGTAGTGAAACAGGTCCATTACTGCTGCCAGGAAAAACAGCATTGCGCTTTATTAGCCATTTATCTCATACCTCGGGTTTTATGTCATGGCATTAAACTGCTACTTCTTTTTTATGATATCTCATTTAGTGGAGTGTTTTTGTCCACATGGGCTGTAGATTGGAGAGCAATACTCATCTGATTTAGTGTAGGTGGTAAAGAAAGGGTAAGGTTTTTTTTTCTTTCTTTTTTTAAATTTCGGTTTTGTTCAAATGAGGCTTAGTTTTCTGAAGTGTTTTGTCTCCAGTGCTGAGAGCTACAGTAAAAGGTTTTCAAATTAAATTTGTATTATTTTACCTTCGGATTATCTTTATTCATGCTTTATTAAGGCCCGTCAGCCTTAGCCTGATTGCAGGAGATATTATATTTAAATTAATGTGAGGCTCAAATTAAGATGATGATAAGCGCACACAGAAACACCTTTTACACTTCCATCCACACAGCAGGCAGAGAGACCAGAGGAAGCTAATTAACGTGCCAGAGCGATGGCCTGATAGCACCTTCATGTTGGTTCGGATTTAACACTTAGCAGATTTGCTCAGACAGGTGGCTCAAATCCAAATTTCAGCATTATGTGAGTTGAATAACAAGAATTTTCTGCATGCTGAAGGCCTACTAGTTGACTGTAATGTGATTTTAAAAACGCAATACAGTCAAGGACTGCTTTCATTTTAAGATCCTCGCTGTGAGTACCATGGGTTTTGACAAAACTTGGGAAAAATGTCCTGTCCTGAGAGATCTACACAAGAAAAATGAGCCAAAATGGCTCATAGTGTAATGCAATACAAAGACTGAATCACCTGACTGTGCTTCCTATACCGTCCTTGATTGGATGGGAAACATGCTGCAGGTGTTAATACTCAACCGATGCAGAGCACCGCCGAGGGTGAGGTTGCTGTCGAAAGCAGGCAGAGTTGCTGTACTCACTACACTGACAGGAGCTTTAAGAAATAAATCAGATTTGCCCCGCTGTGTGGACAAAACATTAGAATTAATCAAATTAATGCATTTTTGCATAATCATGTCAAGCTGTCTAAAGCTATCTGCAGAGAGGAAACCGTGGAGAGACAGAGTGTGTGTGGGAGTGTGTGTGTGTGTGTGTGTGTGTGTGTGTGTGTGTGTGTGTGTGTGTGTGTGTGCGCACTTGTAGAGACAAATGCCATTAAGCATTACTCACAGCAGGTCCATTAGTGCCCCGTCCACAAAGAAGCAGGTTTTCTCTGTGCCATTAGCATCTGACTGACAGATAAACCATGAGCACGATTGAGCAAGTTAAAGACAGTCTGAGCGTTAGTCAGGCATTTTAGCCAACATTGTTAACAAATTGTTCTTCATGCGGACCTCCAGTACTGCAGGTGGCGCTATTAAAATTTTATGAGAATTTGCACAATTACAGGAAGATGGGTGCTCATCCGTCTTGGAATAAATTGGTTCAGGCGTGCCTTGTTTGTGATGACTAATCACACAAGTAGTGATGTAACGGTATGAAAATTTCATATCATGGTTATCAGTATTATCACGGTGTTATTATCACTGCGATCATTTAGTTCAGTTAGAGAACACGGCGGAAGGCAGTGACGGCGCTCGGGAGGATTTCCGACCTTCCAAGGAGACCAAATCTGAAGTGTGGTCGTATTTTGGATTTTATATAAACGCTGAGGGAAACTTAATAGAAGATGGTAACCCTGTCTGCAGAGCTCGCCAGAAGAAAATTGCTGCTAAAGGAGGCTTTGGTGCTTTGTTGGCGCTTTTTCCTGTTTCCCCCCTCACTTTTAAATCGCTTAGGAATGCCCGTGCGGCCGTGCGAATTTCACTTCGGCTTCTGAATTAGCGGCGATTCGCGCCATTATTATTCTTAATGAAAACAACAACAAAACAGTACAGTGACAAACTCGCTTTTAGTAAACCAAATCTTCCTCCATCGTCTTGTCAGTCAGCTCGTACACGCTTCCTGTCAGTCAGCTCGCCTCACTTTCGCCACGTGATAAATGAAATCTGTCTCCCGCTGATCCGTACTGCGACTCCGACTCATTCCGCTCGTGCTGAACTGAGCAGAGACGTTCGGTTTTTAATTGTAGCGTCCGTTTTCACGCTCAAAAAATCAATGTTGTATGCTACGCCTGCGTCAGACGCATGCTGGGTGTGTGTGAAACCGGTAACTGTTTCATCACAACCCACAAGTTTGTCCACAGGGATTGTCCAGCTGCCGAACATCATCTCAGGAAGAAGTATGAAGTGTAACACAATGCTATTCCCTGTATCTGTATCTGCATCGAATATAAACCCAAAGGAGGCGTGGCATAAACCGGAAGCTGCTTTTTGTCGTGATTGTTTGTTGTTGTTTTTAGTTAGAAATGCTAGCACTGACTGTTTCGCATCCTCAGTTACATCATCTAAGTGCATCCAATATATATATATATATATATATATATATATATATATATATATATATATATATATATATATATATATATATAGTGTGCTATAGTGTAGATAAAATAGAATTTTTGTCCTACTCAAAAAAATGTTGAAGCCTTTAGCCTAGTCAGACTAGTTTGGATGACTTCCCCTCCAGAATCTGCTCTAACAGCTCTATCCTTCTGACCGAAGTGCAAAAACGGAGCTTGAGGTGGCAGCTGAATCCGACAACAAATTAACACACCTCCAGAAATTCTCATCTGCAGCTTGCCTCCAGCCTCAATCTCCACTACTTTGCTTCCAGCTGTGTAACTCGTAGCTGTCACACCCTCATACACACACATGCGCACATACTTGCGGACACAAACCTTCACACACCTCTCTGTTAGCACTCAGTCAGCTCCAGGGAATTCCTCTCCCATGACCAATTAGTCAATTAATTGCTTATCAAATCTAATTTACAATCGCGGCGAATGGGAAGACGTGTCTTTTTATGTCGCCACGGTTCCCTCCTCCTGTCCTCTCCCTCCTCCTCTTTTTCCCCGAGCTCTGTTCTCACCTGTCAGCTTTAATCTTACACACACTGTGGCATTATAATTGTTCAGGCTGAACCCATTTCCCTCTGAAAACATTCCTTTGTCTCTCGCATTACCCCCTTCCTTTTCTCATCCCTCGTTCATTTAACAGGTCGAAGCAGAGCACTTATCCGCGTCTTACACTCCTCCGTGCCTCCACCTTGCCGAAACGAACGCGTAGTCGACGCCTGCGCTTTACTGAAATTCCCCTGATTGGATAAAAGTGTCGCGCACACATTCATGTACACAGCTTCTGCCCTGCATAAATGGGGTAGCCTAAGCCCTACATTATGTATGTGCGTGTGTGTGTGTAGGCTTGTATTATGAATGCACATGGGCATTTGCTTAATTGTTCTGCTTACCAACTGAAAGGCCACTAATTGTATAGAGCTTTTCATCCTGCTTTCGCTTGCTCAATGCGGTGCCTGTCGGGTTTTTTAATAGAGTAACTCTCTGGATGATCGATGAAGAGAATGTTTACAAAGAACCACACAATGCCTTGTTGCTTCTGAATACATTTGGAGAGTGTGCCAGTTAGCAGCCAGAACTTGGCATTTAAGGTGAAGTTCAGGGTCAGGACTGGGGGTGGTGGGTGGAAGGAAAAGAAGAAACCATGAGAGAGAGAGAGAGAGAGAGAACCTGATGAACCTCCCTGGCTAATTCATTGATATTAATTATTCTATGTGTTTGGGTGCTGGCTTAGAACTCGGAAATCATATAATGAGTCTTTATTGGTCACATATACGGTAGAGCACAGTGAAATTGTTTTCTTCGCATACCCCAACATGTCAGGAAGCTGGGGTCAGAGCACAGGGTCAGCCATGATACAGCGCCCCTGGAGCACGGAGGGTTAAGAACCTTGCTACAGTGGCAGCTTGGCAGTGCTGGGCTTGAACCCCCGACCTTCTGATCAGTAACCCAGAGCCTTAACCGCTAAGCCACCACTATAAGAAATAAAACACATTTTTACCCATTTATAGTTTCACCTGCATATCTCTCTCTCTCTCTCTCTCTCTCTCTCTCTCTCTCTCTCTCTCTCTGTGTCTCTCTCTCTCTCTCTGTCTCTCTCTCTCTCTCTCTCTCTCTCTCTCTCTCTCTCTCTCTCTCTCTCTCTCTCTCTCTCTCTCTGTGTGCAAAGCCCTCTGTCTTGACGTCAGAAAACCTGACTGAACAGCTTAACCTCGAACTGATACAAAGCACTGATGCTGGAAACTCCGTTCATACATGCACATGAACATCTCCTCACAGAAAACACATTCTGACCAATCAGAATTGAGATTTCAAGAGTTAGTTGGACTTGGCAGTGCTGCAGGAATACGCAAGAGGAACAGCGGTGAATGGCTGTGTCGCTCAGTTCCCATTTCAGCCTTTAGAACACACACAAACACACACAAAGAGGTGACTGAAAAATAATGTTACTGTAGGAAAAGTGAAACACGTGAAGCTAAGGAAGATGAAATCTGAAAAGAGTCTACGACAGAACAGGACAGCCGGATGAATCGAGAGAAAGAGGAGAAAACGCTGTTTTTGTGTGTCATTGGAAGGCTCAATAAAGGATCATATAACGACCCCGTGTTCCATCACAGTATGACAGCACATGTCATTTACCTTCCCCTCTCATTATCACACACCCACACACTCGCACGCACTCATTCACTTTTTATAAATGTCTCCTACACCCTGTGATCATGTCTGAGTTCCCAGCTTTCTGTCCTGAGGGTTTTATTTAGATGAAATGTCACTTTTAATGGAAAATGTGATAGAAGTACAGCAACACACTGCAGGATAATGCGTTAGCCAGGAGGAAGTGCAGCGAGTTGTCCAGGTACGTCTGTGTGTTTGTGTGTGTGTGTGTGTGTGTGTGTGTGTGTGTGTGTGTGTGTGTGTGTGTGCTGGTCACTTATGTCTACGTTACATCAGTATTTATGCAAGGTAGTTCCTCATATTCAGAATTGGTTTGTGTACCTGCTTAAAGAGGAAATTTACGTCAAAATTACATCGAATAACGTCGAGCATTTCAGGGCACTTCACAGGGACGTTAAATTGATTTATCTGTTCAAATGATTAAAATTACCTGTGTGTAGTCCAGACCTCCAAGGTTGCCAGAATTGTTTTTTTTTTTGTTTTTTTTTTTCAAAATTTTATTAGAAGTGTCTGAGATGGGGATTTTCAATAGCGTCTAGACACCGCATTTAAGCACAAGCACTTGCTTTTAAGCCTGAAAAGAAAATCAGGGAAATAAGATGTGGACTGTAGAAGGATACAGAGTTAGTTTTTCTTTGTTGTCAAATGTACTGCGATATAATAAAAAGCAAGAGATTGCTCAATTTAAAAAAAAAAAAAAAAAAAAAAGAGGAAAATGAAATATGAATGAGAAGCTGGCAAGCACTGAAATAAACATGTTTATAAGAGTTTAGTATACTGCCAATATATTGCTGCATGAATAATTCTAGTTGTAATTATCATATTAATCACTGCTTAATTGTTTTGTGTGTGCCAAAAAATAATTGTCGGTGCCGTGTGCACTTAGGTCAGCTCCTGATGAACACGTGTTGTATGTATGTAAGTGATAGTGTGTGCATTCTTTGCATATAAGAAAAGCAATGCACACTTAAATCAGTAAACATTTTAAACATCACTTGGGTGCGTTCTCTTGAAACTCTTGCAAGCCTGCTGAAATTTCACTGTGTGTGCACAAATGGGTTTGGGAACACACAAGCTTATCCTCCTGACGCGTGTGGGGGTGTGTGTGTGTTGCATGGTAGCGTGTAAGGTAGTGTGCTCTTTCTGGCACTATTTCCTGAGTGCGGGTTAATTTGCCGCCGTGGACAGAGAACAAGTTGAAGGTGACAGCAGCAGCTGATCCAGCGCTTCCCAGGAGTCCACGCAGGCAGAAAACGAGTGCACTGGAAGGATGAGGGGCTTCTATTTCAGCCTCCATTTTCCAAACCTCGCTTACTTCTTCTCCTATCATTATTCGCTTTTTCTTCTGCTCTACTCTCTTCCTTTTCTGTGTGTTCTGCTTAAGGTCCTAGTTCTTACTGTTTTGTCACTACATACACAAGAATACAAAAGCGTGCATCGTCTTAAATAAATTATAATTGTTATTCAATGGTAAATGATTAGAATTAAGTGATATCTTATCAGTATCGGAATGGCTGTGTTTGAGCTGTAGGAACAAGCCAGCAGGGTGAGCACCGCACAGTGTCACACCGTGTCACAGTGTCACACCGTGATTGCGAGTGCGTTATTGCATTTTATAAACAGTTCTATAAACAAGAAATTAAGTGACATTTCAGACACTATATGGCCAAATCTTGTTTATTTTTGCTCCGCAAACGGAGATATATCCCAAAGATTCATTCATCCATCTTCAGGAACTGCTTTTTCTGATCAGGGACATGGTGGATGTGGATACTATCTCAGAGACCAAAAGTGGCCAGGAGCCTGCTATAATATTCCTTATATGTGTTTAGGTAAAAAATGTTTACTACCTGACAAATACAGTGGCCCCAGGTGCTCAGAATAAAAAAGATGGACTGTCTGACACCTTTTGTGCACTTTTCTGGAAACAAGCACCAGGATCCTGGTTGCAATCTGTGCACCAGTTTTCCAATAGGAAACCCAGTACCATTCTTTTTTTTTTTTTTTTTTTTTTTTTTTTGCTTTATTGTTTACAAAAATTTTAATTTACATTTTTTCCTGAAAATATCAGTCAGCCTTAAAGTCTGTCTTTAACACACATCACTTTAACACTACTATGATTCATGTAAGCAAAACAGCATCACTGTTTTAAAGCATCACTTGGCAAGACTAATTGCCGGTTAATTGCTAATCTGCAAATAAATGGAACCGAGGACGTTGTCCATTCATCTAAAGCGGACCAGTTTTCCTCCTGCCTTTTCGACAATGCAGATGCAGATCAGCTTGTCCTGTTTTCACTAAGATAGTGTTTTTACCTGAGTAGCTTTGGCTCAGTAATAATTAATTCATCCTTATTGATTGAGTGGTTCCCTTCAGTCTGATCTAAGAAGTGGCATGGTTTCTATCTGCATATACAATCACACATGGACACTCTGAGAGGTGCCAATGAAGTCCAACGTGATTATTTACCATTTTTGCGGTTACAATATTATTTTAACCAAATTTTCTCCCACACTAGTCACCGACTAGCTAGCAGCCCACTATCTGCTTATCTTAAGGCAGCTGAATATGCTTGTGTATTCAGTATATTGTATATGAGCATACAAATGCCTTCGATTGACTAGATTGACCTGGAGAGAGGAAAGCATCCCTTCCACTGAGGACCAGGACCAGTTATGCTCTCTTGGATTCCTAGCCTTAGATAGCTGTGGCATATCAGGGTGACGGGGATACGGTGTTAACTCAAAGAACCTGGGAATTTTACACCGAAAGTCGATGAAGGCAAAACAATCATTCCTTTGGTGTCAAAGAAAGATTTGTGAGATACAAATTGCATAAATTTAAATTTCATTTTATTTATTTGGCACAGCTGAAGCTTAACAGTCTTGTTTAAGAGACCAACTTTGACTCTCTGTCAGTACTGGGTTTTTTTGTTTTTTAAATATGACCTTCAGGTCACTATTGAAGCTGTTCTCATGAGAAATTTGCAGAAATTCGCAGAAATTCGAACTAGCGAGGCCAATGTGGTTTATCAATACTCTTCGCTGAAAGTAAATCTAAGTAATTTTTTATCAATTTAAAACATGTTTTGTCATGTTGTAGTAGGAGTTCTGAAAAGTTTAATGATGCAGTAGGAATGAAGAAACAATGGACAAAATGGATGACAATGTCTCTTTTAAATGCCACTTTTAGGTCCTTCTCCACTGCTGTAAAGGGATAGTTCACCGGAAATTTTTCATTCTGTCATCAATTACTCACCCTCATGTCGTTCCAAACCCATAAGACTTTCGTTCCTCTTCAGAACACAAGTGAAGACATTTTAATTAAACCTGGGTTTACAGTCCAAGTAACCAAAACTTTCAAGCTCCAAAAAGTTCATAAAGGCATCGTAAAAGTGACTCCATGTGACTCCAATGGTTTAATCCCAATTTTATGAAGCGATACAAATGCCTCGTGTGCGCAAAAATATAATAATTAAGTGTTTATTCACAAAATATCTTCACTTCCGCAGAGATCTCCAACACGCGTTCATGAGAGAACCACGACTCATGAGTGTTGTTGACGTGAGAACGGACAAAAAAAAAAAATGTAAGTCCTCCTCTGTGTCGAAATCTGCAGACGTCTTTGTTACAAAGATTGTTCCATGTGACTCAGTTTGTGTCCAGCATCCCTCTTCCTCTGCTGCTAACGGTGCACCACTTCCGCGTCCTGTTGTATCAAAAAACGCGCATGTGTCGAGGTTCTCTCGTGAACGCGTGTCGGAGATATATGTAGAAGTGAAGACAGTTTGTGAATAAAGACTTATTTTTAGTTTTTTTTGCGCAAAGAAAGCATTCGTATCACTTAATAAAATTAGGATTAAACCACTGGAGTCACATGGATGACTTCTACGATGCCTTTATGGACTTTTTGGAGCTTGAAAGTTTTGGTTACTGGACTGTAAACGGAGGGACAGAAGTCTCCAAGGTTTCATTAAAATGTCTTCATTTGCATTCAGAAGATAAACGAAAGTCCGATGGGTTTAAACCGACATGGAGATGAGTAATTTATGACAGACTTTTTTGGGTGATCTATCCCTTTAAGGCTGGGATTGGACAGTGATTGCATTTCAGTGTAGCATGACTGCTATAAATCAATGAAGGTCAAATGTAATGCAACAAGGAATTACGTTCAGTTCTGATGTGTTTCATTCTTAAAAAAGGGAATCCCCCTGCTGAACCGATTTGGTTATTATTCTTATTATAGGGCGGTTGTGGATCAGGTGGTAGAGCGGGTTGTCCACTAATCGTAGGGCTGGTGGTTCGATTCCCGGCCCACGTGACTCCACATATCGAAGTGCCCTTGGGCAAGACACTGAACCCCAAGTTGCTCCTGATGGCAAGTTAGTGCCTCGCTAAGGTTAAAATAAAAGTGCTATATAAGTGCAGACCATTTACCATTATTCACTGTGGCACGTTGTCCTTCTCCATAGTGCTAACCCCACTCCAAACCCTGACCCTGTCTTAGCATTCAAGAAATGCTAACTTTTGATAGCATTTCTTGAATGCTATCAAAAGTTTAAAACTTTACCTTAACCACTGAGCTAAAACGGTTTCTATACTTGAATCACCATCAAATTTATTAGCATTTGTTCCAGACAGGATGTCAGAAGGTGCTCGAAGTAAGATAATCTATAAATAAAACTTCACAAGCGTTATGTGGCAGTACAAAAACTGGGATGCAAGAATCACCTGCCCTGAAACAAACTTTTGGCCATGTTCCGATTGCGCCAGCGCCAGGTCGAAGCAGAAACAGGAGGCAAACCTGTAGCAAATGAAGCATTTGGTGTGAAAATGAGAAGTCAGAATACTGAAAGCATTTTCCTTTTTACATTTCGCCGTTGTCTGATTCTCTGTATTTTTTCATTCCAGACACTTGTTTTCAGTCACAGACAGCATCCTTTTCATCTTTCTCTCTTGCATGCAGACAGATTCACCCTCCGTCATGCACTCTTACTCTTTTTAAACGCTTCAGCAGTTTTGTGTATGAAAAGAGAAATTACTTGGCTTTGGAGAGAAATTGTCCCGGCGTGCATGGTTTATTTTACAGCGTCGCTCTTTCTGATTCAGTTTCTTCTCACTTAACCTTCTTCTGACCGAATTTGCCACGCACCGAGAACTTGTTAAATGGAAAAGGTAATAAATTTAAATATTCGGGGTACTGCTTTCATATTTAATTTTCATAGAATTGAATACAATTGCAGTGTTTATGGTGCTGTGCTGCTTTGTCAGCATGTAATAAATAATTTCAGTGTCTTCAACCAGACCTCGCAAGTTTTGTAAGAGGTGAGGAGGATGAAGTAAAATATGAGGAAAGGTAATAAAAGGTAAAACAGTAAGAAAAGTCGACTAAACTAAACACTCCCTCTAGCTGTAACCTGCCATCATGAAATCTTGTTGGTTTTCTTGGAAGCCTTGAGTAGTTCTTATGGATTTGCACTATGCGTGCGTTTGGAGAAATTAAGTTAATTACTGAGAGCAGGGTAGAGAGAAGTATTCATAAGTTCTCTAATATAGTCAGATCACATCGATTTACCTCAAAATTTTGTTTAAAAGATTATTTTTTTCTCTTCACATTTGTTAGTAACCCAATTTTATGAAAGATTTGTACTAATTAGAACAAACAAGGCCATGTGGATGGATTTATTTTGATTTAATTTTATTGTATCAACCTTTATAGCGTTTCATAAGCGAGTCTTGCTAATTGTTATGACTTTAAGTGTGAGACCATGTTGACATTTAATAGCATTTCTCCAGTAATTAGTGCTTTATGATTTTGTTGAGCTCATTGAAGTCATTAATTAAGTACGGAAGAGAGTTGCAAGCTTGAGAGCGCTCTTGTTTTGTTTTTTTTTGCAGACTGCACACACAATGCTGCCATATGTTCATGGTGGTGTTTTTATTATTCAGTTTTATCTGTATAGCGCTTTTAACAATGGACATTGTCACAAAGCAGGTTTACAGAAATATAAAATTCAGGATATCAATTTTAAATGTATATTATTTATCCCTACTGAGCAAGGCAAGGCAGAGGTGACGCGGTAAGGAAAAACTCCATGGCAATTATTAAGGCAATTATAGACCTAAGCCATTCTAACAAAACTGTTCATATCAGTTGCGGTCCAAATCCATCTTCATGGTGTCTAAGTGGTACCGTCTTCAGCAATCTTATTGATCTTTAGGCTGTCCGTGTGGGGCCAGCCTCAGTATTTCCATTGGAGTGATGAGAACTCCAACCAGAAGTAGGGCATCAGGTTTATGTTCTTATTGTAATAGTAATACTTCTTTAGCTATACCACAGCACTGTTGAATGCTTGACTCTGATTGGTCAGAAGGTGTTGGCTGAGGCTCGTGAGGGAACGATGGTTTATAGCTTCTATAACGCAAATGATAACAGGAACTATAATGTTTTGCTAAATGGATAAAAAGGTACAGTGTATTATTCTTTAATTAATACAAACTATTAATTATTGGCAAATTGCTGTGCTGTTACGGAAATCAAAGACTTCGGGACATGCTGTTAGAAGAAGATATTCAACTTGAGAAGATAAGTTGATGATTGTTTTATAACAGCATGGCCCTAAGTGTTTTATTCCTAACATAGTCCTTACATTTCTTTGAAACCACAAAAAAAAAAAAAAAAAAATCCCTATAACAGCAAGCCCTGTTGTTTACATCTCAAAGAATATGTAAACATGTTTTTATAGATTAAATGGATTAAAATGTTGGACAAGGACAAACAGGTAAAGGACCTGTTTTTTTTGTTTAGTTTGTTTGTTTGAACCCATTCAGTGCCTGTTTGTGGGTGGATTTGTGTTTGAGTTTATGAGGCATTATCTGACAGGCCCTCTTTTTGCCCCAAAAGCACGTAAAGAAAACCTAAAATCATTTTAGAGGTAAAAAAAAAAAAAAAAGGAGAAAAAAAGTCAGCAGTTGAAATGTCTACAGCTGCCCAGGCTGCATCTTTGCATTTTCTGAATGTTTTTAAATCCAACACGTTCATCTCCAGCTTCATTTCTTTGAAAATCATCTCCTGCAGGTATAAAGACAGCGGAGCAGCAGGTAGGACGAATGAATGATTTAAAGCATGAGGAGGGAACATTTCCCTGTTAAAAGTTCACACCACAGCAATGGAACAGATCATTCTCCTTTAAATGGGGAAAAATGTGGAAATATTTGGTAGCTACTTTTAATTAACCTTGTGAAATGCACTCTAACCCTGACTAAATACACCTAAAAGTGGCATTTCTTCTTTAAAGCATGGTTGTTTGCTGGATAAACATTTAAAATCTCTCATTCTAATTACTCCAACTATGCAAGTTACATTGGACAAATTAGAAATTTATTAGCTTTAAATTTATTCATTAGTCAAAGCTCCAGTGTATGTCCCAATCCCATGTTGTTTTAGCCAACATATTTCTCCATACACACATTCGCCAGTAATCCAGCAATATACTAGCAATTAAGTTGTTGGCTAATAAACCCATGTTTAGTTTTATGGATACATAGTCTTCAAAGGGGAGCAAAATATAATAGAACTTAAGAAATACGTATTTTTTAAAAAGTGCTCACTATTATATCGATTATATATTCCGCGCTCTAAATCCATTTAAATTGAGTATGTGCCAGTGATGCATTACTGGGCATACACATACTTATTATAGAGAGGATGGTCTAAGTTTCAGAGACGATAAGTCAGTGATGGTAGTAATATAATGCTTGAGAAGCTAAGCATGGGCATAAATGCAGACTATGGAAAATAAGCGAGTATTTGAATCCATGAAAGGGGCGATTTCATGTAGTTGTAGTGTTTATTTTGTTTATTCTCTCCTGATGACGTCTTTGTTGGCGAAGCATGTGTTACTTGAGCATGACTAGCCTCTTTAATTTCGCTCGGTGACATGTTGACATGCAGTCCTTCCAGTTTTTTGCGATCACAGAAATGAACGCACAATCAAGGAAACGCCGCAGTATTCACCGGAGCGTGCCATTTTTCAAAATGACAGCAGATTTTCTGCAGATTTGGGCCAAGACGTGTCATGTGACGCCATCACAGCGTGCCATGGGACGTTATAATAACGCGCATTCAGCAAACACCATCTTCGATTCACGTGCGGCGAAAATGAGTACAGCTAAAAGGTCTAATTTACCAACAGACATCACTGCGAAAGACAATCGTGCAAAGCAATCGTGCAATCACCAGTAAAAACAATGAAACTAAGCAAAAGCCTTTATGGACTGGATTACATGTAAGATGACTGTGTGTTGTACTAAATGATAAATGGCACATTTATATAGCGCTTTTATTCAAAGCCTTTACACTGTGTCTCATTCACACACACACCAATGGTAGCAGAGCTTCCATGCAAGGCGCTAACTTGCCATCGGGAGCAACTTGGGGTTCAGTGTCTTGCTCAAGGACACTTCGGGATATGGAGTCATGCGGACCGAGAATCGAACCGCCAACCCTACGATTAGTGGAAACCCGCTCTACCACCTGAACCACAGCCGTACTAGCTTTAGGGTTAATTTATATATCTAATTTATATACCTATTAAAAATAGTTCCTACAAACAGAATGTTTCTCCAAACTGAAGTATATGAACTGATTGGGGGTGTGGTTACATTTAACAAACGTATTAAATGAAACAGTCATTAGTCAATAGTAAGTAGAGATTTATGTTTTCAGGTGGTTGGACGAGTGCGAGTGGTGACTGTGATTGTGTTATCAGTACCTCACTAAACCTGTTTATCTGGTGGCCAACTGTTAATGAAAAACCAATAGCTCAGATATGTAATCTGCTTGTCCCAGGGATCCGGGTGATTGATATTGCCACCCCTGTGTGGCTTCATTACAAAATCTCCAGGATCAGAGCTGATCCTGTTGGTTTGCCCTCAAATATTAATACCTTCTTTCTTTTTTTCTTCTTCTTCTGGAATTCTCAACGATCCCTTTAGAGCAACATGGTATAGAAATTCTTATACGTTAACTTGGGATAAAAAGTGAAGAAATATTACATTCCTAATAGTTTTAACAAGCAGAGGTAATGAAGATGGGAAGGAAAGGTATGAGAAGCAAACTCACTGCAGGACCATGTTGAGTAAGTACACTGTGTGGAGTTACCAGTTGTAGCTTATCTTACAACTTTGTAAGAAATTCAGCAAGATAACTCAATTGTTAGCATTCTTATAAAAAAAAAGATAAAAGATTTGATTTAGCAATGTTAAGCATTCTTCAGTTTGTCCCTCGGTTCTCCACAGTCCTGTCTCCAGTGTGATTCCTGATTGCGTGTAGCCCTGCGTCTCAATTCGCCTACTTATACCATGCACTAAAATTATATACTCTTTTTGTGAAGAAAAAGTTCATACTGAAAACATCAAGCGTGATGTTTTCAGTGCTCTGTGAGTGGGAATATCTTCTTCCAGCTTGAAATGGAAGGGACTTATCTTGGCTGCTTAAAAGAAGGTCTATCACGCAGATCATAGAGGTGATGGATATCATCGCAGTTCATTTTCCAAGAGCATTAGCCAAACGTGCCGTTCAGTCTTAAACAGCTCAACACACTGACCTTGAACTGTAGACTCTGCAGATTCTGTGTGATTTAGACAGGCTACATGTGTTGGCTTTCTTCAAACATTATTTTCACTTCGGTTCACAGGCCACAGTATGGAGTGTGTGTGTGTGTGTGTGTGTGTGTGTACGCGTTGCAAAGACGTTCTGCTTGCTTTACAGCCGAAAAGTGTTTTCTTTTCCTGAACTTGGATCCCAGCCTCCAGCGCTACAGCTCTTGTGTTTTCTGCCGCTGTTCAAGCAAATTCCTTTTCGTGCTCCGTTCTGTTATTTTCTCTTTCATCATGACCAGATCTGGCTTCAGAGCGAGAGGAAAGAGAGAGAGGGGTGGACTGGGTCTCAGAGCTCAAAGCTCGGTCTTTCCAAAGCCTCTATTTTTCTCTTTTTTTATCAAGTAAAACGTTGCAAAAGTCTATGAAAACAAGGCTAAAAGTTAAACTGTAGCTCCACTAAAGTCATCCTTTGTAATAAATGTGTAAATAGGGTTGGAAATAACAACTGAAAGAGCATTTCTGTGTAGAATCTGCTAAGATTCTGTAATGTTTCGTGACCTTGGTTCTCTTTAATAAATATGCGATTAGTCAAACTGGAACAGAAACAACCAGAAAGATTAAGTGAAATTTCATGACCTTCGTTCTGCCTTTGTAATAAATGTGTCATTACACTTAATAATAGCAAGCAACAGGAAGATTCTTTGAAATTCTGTGATCTTAGTTTGCCTTTGTAGTAGACATATATATTATGTTGGTAATAATAACCAGAACAGCAACAGCCGGGAAGATTTAAAATTTTAGGTAATAAATATGTAATTACATGGTCAATAACTTGGTGCAGTTTCATGACTGTGACTGGCTTTGTAATCAATATGTCATTACATTGGTTGTAATATGGACAGGAACAGCTGGAAAGATTCCATGAAATTTCCTGACCTTGGACTTGACGATGTAATCACATCATCACAGCAAGCAGAAAGATCCTTTCAAATTCTGTGAACTTAGCTGTAATAAAAATGTCATTACATTTGTAGTAATAACCCAAACAGCAACAACTAGAAGGTTCCATGTGACCATGGTTCTTGTAATAAATGATGTAATTACGTTGGTTATAATAACTGGAATCAACAACCAGGAAGATTTTGTGAAATTTCATGACTTATTTTTACTTTTATTTTTTTTGCATTTAAAATAAACATGTAATTACATTTATAGTAAAGACATGAACAGCAATAGCTGAGGATTCTGAGATTTTGTGACCTTGTCTTGCCTTTGTGAATATAAATCTGTATTTATATTGCTAATACTAATCTAAACATCGACCAACAGGAATATGGTTTAAAATGTATACTTTTATAATGTTTAGCTATGGTGGAATTAATAAGAATGTCTCATGTTAATTTCTTAGAAAATGGTTTTATATGTTTTTTATTATTATTATTATTATTTATGTTTATATTTCCTCAAGAGTAACGATTGGTAACAATCTTTATGATTTGGAGATAAATTGGGAGGGGAATGGTGGTTTAGTGGTTAGCACGTTTGCCTCACATCTCCAGGTTCAAATCCCACCTCTGCCCTGTGTGCGTGGAGTTTGCACGTTCTCTCCGTGCTTCAAGGGCTTGGTGCTCAGGGTACTCCGGTTTCTTCCCCCAGTCCAAGACATGCCGTGAAGGCTGACTGGCATTTCTAAATTGTCTGTAGTATGTGAGTGTGTGTGTGAGATTGTTCCCTGTGATTCAATTCAATTCAATTCAATTTTATTTGTATAGCGCTTTTTACAATAGACATTGTCTCAAAGCAGCTTTACAGAAATATCAACATGGTATACAGATATTAAAGGTGCGAATTTATCCCAACTGAGCAAGCCACTGAGTGGAGACGGTGGCAAGGAAAAACTCCCTAAGATGTTTTAAGAGGAAGAAACCTTGAGAGGAACCCGACTCAGAAGGGAACCCATCCTCATCTGGGTAACAACAGTTAGTGTGGAAAAAGTTCATTATGGATTTATATGAAGTCTGTATGGCATTAGGAGCAGCCGTAGTCCCAGCAGTCTGGAATTAAAGAAGATTTGAGCTCCATCCAGAGGCAGAAAGGATCTGGATCTCTAGTATCTCCATAAATTCGTGTGGGGCTCGGCGAAAGGAGAGAGGGAGAAAAAAGATAATTATGACTGCGAAGTAGTAGAACAGAATCTAGTCAGGGTAGGCTTGAGTAAACAAATATGTTTTAAGCCTAGACTTAAACACTGAGACTGTGTCTGAGTCCCGAACACTAATAGGAAGACTGTTCCATAACTGTGGGGCTCTATAAGAGAAAGCTCTTCCCCCTGCTGTAGCCTTCACTATTCGAGGTACCGTCAGATAGCCTGCATCTTTTGATCTAAGTAGGCGTGGCGGATCATATAAAACCAAAAGGTCGCTTAGATATTGTGGCGCGAGACCATTTAGTGCTTTATAGGTTAAGTGATGTTAAGTTGTGATGGTTGCCCCAAGTTCTCTGGGATAGGCTCCAGGCTCCCCCACGACCCTGTGTAGGATAATCAGTTTGGGAAATGGATGGATGGATGGATGGATGGATGGATGGATGGATGGATAAGCCTGAGCTGATAGGAATCAGTGTGATTGGAGTAAAGATGGTCGTTGGCTACATATATTCAACTACACATTATGGTATCTTTCCATCTCAAAGGATAATTCTTTCATAATTCCTTGTCTCGCTGTCTTCCACTAATTCACTGCATCCGTTTCATTAAAATCTCAGAACCTTTCTGAACACTCTTGATGTGGTGGATTCCTCACTTCGTCTGAGACCAGAAGACTAGTTCATCAATTCCCTCAGGTCTTTATATTTTTCCTCAGCACCCCTCTCTTTACACACAGCTTCACCTAAACCCACATTTCCTCAGCATATCAACTTTCCTCTGATGCAGGGTGTGTGTATCAGACCTCCAGTGAAGCATCACTAGCAAACTTCTCGTGTCAACCTGAGGAAAGCTGAAAATGATGAAGATGGATAGTATGTGTGTTACCTACAGATAGTGTGAGCAGCTCTTTGCTCTCTCTCTTTTTTTTTTTGGCTGGTTTGTTATATTTTGTCTACCAACAGCTATTCGGCTAGCTCCTGGGCATGGGGGAAATGGACAAAATCTGTAAATATATAACAGAAGCAAGAAAAATTGACATTAATCAGCATGGGAGAAATTGCTAAAAGTGGAGACGAATGGACAGAAGCAGGGAGATTTGGATGAAGCGAGGTAAAGGGCAAAAAGAGATGGACATATAAATCTGGATGTGATTCGTACATCGAGACTGTGATTGGAACACAATTATGAATGAGTTTCAACACACAGCACTTGAAGTCCAGTGGAACAACACTTCGTTTCTTTTATGATTTGGATTTAATAAATTACATGTTGTTTTTTTAGTAAGAAGTTCTCGCATGCATGATTGTGATTACTGACATCAGCTAACTATCGTAACTAATTATGTTTTCTGGTCATTCTACAACATTAACTGTAACTATAACAGATTAAAAAAAAAGTATGAGGTTCTGCATTGATAAAAAAAAAAGAAAAATTAGTTAGCATTGGAAAATTGCTGTGGTCGTCAGAGGAATAAACCACTTCAGAACATGCAGTTATTGGAAAATCATCAACTTTGTGGTGGGAAGAGAAACTTGGCTTTATACTGTGCCACACCGCACATGATTATTCTCCTAAAAACAGCATGTTGTAGTAAAGAAGCCAAATGAGAAGGACAGAAGTAGGAATGATGACAGAAGCTGCCGTGATGGACAGTAACATGGGATTGTGAAGAAAATCCAGCCACAGAAAGCAAGGAAGAGCAGCAGTGATGGACAGAATATCTCCTCCTTACAGACACAGATAAACATTGCAGTCTGTTACTTACGGGCCAAAATGTCTGCCATGAGCTACAGAATATAAACTGCAGTGGGATTGTCTCTCTCTCTCTCTCTCTCTCTCTCTCTCTCTCTCTCTCTCTCATATATAGCAGAAGTGATTGAACAACCCCCCTCTTTCGTACCAGTGGTCGGTCTTGTTGACGGGTAGCGAGGGATGATCCGATGATGCGTGAGGAAAGAGGATGCTGTCGCTTTTGCTCAGTCTAACTGTGTTGTCTGTCATTTGTCTGATAATCCCTCTCCCCTCTCCATCAGTGACCCTTGTCTTGTGTGTGTACATGTGGAATTAGAGCTGGACAGATTTATGAGAGTTTGTTTATAGATGGGAGGATAGGACGCACTCTTTCTCTGAATAATGCTTCATTTTTCTCCTATATGTCCTCCAATCCATCTATTTCAGTGCTCGGGTTATTGTTTTGGCTTTCTGCATATTCCTGGTTTCGATTCATGTCTGTAGATTGTGTGTGTAAATGTGGGTTCCTGTCTGCACATATCATGTCAACTGGTTGTGTGTGTGTGTGTGTGTGTGTGTGTGTGTGTGTGTTCACTAAAAAGCAGCAGTCTGCCCAAAGTTGCTTTTTTTTTTCATAGAAATGATTGTAAAAAATCAACTATTCTACTCGGTCAGCGCTCTAAGGGAGAAAAAAAAAAGAATAATTCTTAGAAGAACATCCTTTTTTAAAATTGCTTTCAGTCCCCAGGAGCTCCGTTGTTGCTTTTGACCATGGCTACAGTTAAAATATAATTATGTACAATCAGCATTATAAAAGAAAAAAAAAAGAGGAGGGGAAAAAGATTTAAAATTGTGGATCATTAGGAAATTTTCCAGCAATTGGACCCCTGCGCATCCATTCTCCCCACACAGTAAGGATGCTGATGGAGAGAAAGAATACTGATTCAGAATTGCATAGTTTAGTGTAATTTGAGCCGACAAGCTGTTCGGACTGCTTTTAAGAGGGCGGTGTGGGAGGTTGAACGCAACCTGAAACGTCTAGCGTCTAATAAGTTTCACAAGTCGTCATAGGATTGAACTTTTGTGCGGGAGTGGGGGAACCCACGTTAGTGTTGTGATGGATCACTGAGGATTTTGGAGATGAAAACTCTCAGATTACAAATTTTCTGTGAAATATCCGCCAACAACAATTACAGAAGAAACAGCATATTGTTAATTCATCATCACAGCAACCAGGAGCTTCCATCTTGGCTTGCTCGGTCAACTTGAAGTTAGTGGCTGTAAGATGCTTTATGCTTTTTAGTCATAAAGAACAGATGTGTATCTCTAAACATATCACTGCCAGTAATGACGATGATTCTGGTCATCATTTTCGTTTCCATTCTGCTCACCAAGCTTTGCTCAGAGCAGCTTTGCTCATTAATTACTGAAGAACTTGTGTCCCAGTGGCCACAATTAAAAATTTTACACAGTAAGATCAAAATAGTTGCATATTTTATTTGAGACATTTTAACAAAGGACGCATGTTGTATCTTTCTTAGACTTGCAGAAATTTGTGCTTACTTAGGATAATAATAATAATATATATAAAAAAAAAAAACCCCACAACAGCCATATGGTCAAACATCCTTATTATCCTAATGTAGAGCTGCTGCTGAAATTCAGCGTGTGTGGTCAGCGATATGGTAGTGTTGAGCTGGGCGATTTTGTGCTGTGTGAGTTTGTAAAATTGCACAGAAGTAAGAATATTTTGAACGTGGCAGCATATGAACCATCTTACTATTAGTGTTTATTTTAAATCACCAATTAGAGAAGAAACTAAACTAGTATTGTCATTGATTTTAGTTTCAGTCAGGGAGAACATGCAATGTATTGAAGGGAACACCTCAGTGTCCATATTTCAGTAGTGTCCAAGTGACTGAGAATGTCAGACCTAGTTTTTAAAGCTTTAAAAAGGTCAGTTTTGACACCGGGTTATTTGTAAAGCATTCGTATGTCATTTGCTTTCAACTAAGATGTCGATGTTGTTGAGTTGTTGTAGGAAATGCAGCATGTTAACTATATACAGTCATGTAGAAAAATGAAGTACACCCCATGGAAATTGTTGGCTTTTTTGACATATTTGGACAAGTGCCTGTTAATAAAGTATATAGGTAATAAAGTATACAGGCACTGTATAAACTGTGCCTGTTAATAAAGGTGATGTATGCTATTAAATGACACATAAAATTGACATTTTGTAGTAATTTGCCAATTTAAATTAACCAAAAAAAAAGTAAGTACACCCCTACATTTATCAAATCCATATAATTAGAATCAGGTGTTGAAGATTGGGTGCCAGTGATTAGAACCTGATTAGAGAGTGCAGGTGGAACCCGTCTTATTTAAACCCCTCTCATATCTAGTGTCTGGTGTTCTCGTTGTTCTTGAGGTGTGTGGTGTCATCATGCCAAGATCTAAAGAGTTCTGTAAGGCCTTCATAAAAAAATTCTGGAAGCCTGTGAGTCTGGCAAGGGATTTAAAAGATCTCTAAATTATGTGAATTACATAATTCCACTGTAAGGAAATCATCTACAAATGGAGCAGATTTCAAACGACTGCCCACTTGTCCAGGACTGGCCATCCCAGCAAATTCAGCCCAAAAAGAATTCTCCAAGAACCCCACAATTTCCTCACAGGATCTACTAGTAAGGCTTGAAACTGTTGGTGTCAAAGTGCATGCTTCTACAATCAGAAAGAGAGTGCACAAATTTGACCTGCATGGGAGGCAGGAATGGGGTGTTATGGAATGGCCTAGTGAAAGCCTGAGTTTGAATCCCATTGAAATGTTGTGGGAGGGTTTTAAACAGGCAGAACGTGCAAGCAAAGCCTCAAACATCTTGCAATTGAAAGATAATTACATGGAAGAGTGGTCAAAAATTCCAACAAGCCTGCTGGACAGTTATACAAAACGCCTACAAGAAGTTACTTCTGCTAAAGGGGGCAACACTAGCTTCTGAGGCCAAGGGTGTACTTACTTTTTCCACAAAAGAATAGCAAATCTATTGATCTTTCTGCTGAATAAATGATTGAAAAATCTATTTTTCCTTATGGTTTTGTTATCAAGTATATCGACTTTATCAAGAGGTGCCGTTTCAAACGTTTGCTTGTCCAAATATGTCCAAAAAAAAAAGCCAACAATTTCCATGGGGTGTACTTATTTTTTCACATGACTGTATACAGTTGTAGATGTTTTGTTAGAAAAGAAAAATGCTAGAAAACGCAAAATTCTGACGTAGCTAAAGACACACATAGGTGAAGGGTTGTATGGTCCTGATGTGGTATAAATCTTTTTATTTTATTTTATTACCTCACACCTCTGGGGTTGGGGGTTTGAATCCTGCCTCCGCCCTGTGTACACCGAGTATGCATGTTCTCCCCCTGCTTCGGGAGTTTCCTTCAGGTACTCCGGTTTCCTTCCCTAGTCCAAAGACACGCGTTGTTGGTTGATTGGCATTTCCAAATTGTCCATAGTGTGTGAATGTATGTGATGTGCACTGGGATTTGTTGCCACCGGTGTCCCCCGCCTTGTGCCCCAAGTTCCCTGGGATAAGCTTCAAGGCTCCCCCTATGTGGGATAAGCGGTATGGAAAATAGACGGATGGATGGAAAATCAGTTGTAGCAAAACGCCAAAACAGACATAAATTGGGTTTTGATCAATATTATACAATATTATTAGACTTATTTTACCAAATCGATTATTACATTTTTATTTAGGCTACTTTCTATCCTTGGCTTGACGGTTAAGGCTCTGTGTTCCTGATCGGAAGGTCGGGGGTTCAAGCCCCAGCACTGCCAACCTGCCACTGTTGGGCCCTTAACCCTCTCTGCTCCAGGGGCGCTGTATCATGGCTGACCCTGCGCTCTGATCCCAGCATCCTAACATGTGAAGAAAAGAATTTCACTGTGCTGTAATGTATAGGTGACAAATAAAGACTCGTTATCATTATCATGCTAGCTACACTACATGACCAGAAGTTTATGAACGCCTCACCGTCACACCCATATGTATTTTTGATCAGACCAGTGAAGAGACTGATGTGGATGATGCTGATAACCAAAGAGCTAATTTTGTTTTTCCATCAGTAAATTACACTGTAAATGGAATTGGACTGGAATTGGACGGAGATCTTTAATTATAGCATTCAGATTTGATCCATTTTTAGATTTCAAATGCTGAATTTTGAATACTAGGACTTGACTTCCGATTGAGATACATGCAGAACCTGGAGAACTCTGTTTCAGAAATACAGTATATATCGTAGAAAATGTGACCATAAGAAAAGTTTTCCCAGCATTAAAATAAAAATATTCAGCAATATATAATAAGATAAGATATCCCCAAATGTAAATAGAGTAAATGTGATTTAAATTTCCAGTGTTGTCTTTGTGCACGACTGTAAATCCAAACCAGAAACCATCTGCCACATTTGTGCGAATATTAATGAGAGTGAAATGCATCTCAGAACGAAAAGAACCTTTGAGAGACGCTAAAAGCATGAACTTTGCGTCTTATCCTAACCTTCTGTAACCTGAGTTCTTGGAAATGTACAGTCAAGAGACAATCTTGAAACTGAACATGGACAGTGTAAGGTCCCTCAGTGGTGCTTATTCCTGTCAGCGATAACTTTTAACTAGAATTATTTCATTTTGCTCGGATGGATGTGGATGGCTGTCTCGCTCTCGTGAAAGTCCATCTGGGAAAATCACAGACTCAGTGGTGAATTCTGGGCTTGATGGAGATCATTTGGACTCCGCTGCGGTTTGGCTCAGCTGTGGGGAAATTGAATTACCTTTACAATCTGTCGGCACACTGTAGTGTGTGTATGTGAAACAGCAGAGACTGTGCCTTCCTATTCCCACAGTTTGGAGTGTGTGTATGTACAAAAATCGCTATGATTGTACTTCTTCCTTGCCCTTGCCTGCAGTGTGAAATCCTTTCCTGTACGCTTTGCAGTGCTGAATGCTTGGGTGGAACTGTATGAAACTTAAAATATTAGCTCAGTCACACACGGTTACAGGTCTCTGACAACACTCAGCAATAGCGAAGAACAGTCCAGGGGGAGAAAAACACACACACACACACACACACACACACACACACCAAGAGTTCTCTTCATGTTCTGCTGATTATAGGCTGATTTTAAAAACAGATATCAGAAGAAAGTGAGGAGAATCTCAGAGGATTATTACAGCCGTGACAGGAGATGAAGTAGAACATAGTGTTAGAAGTAGCATGATAGTGTGAGGCCAAGGTTAAAGGTCAAGAGTTGATCATAGTGGATTTTTTTTCTTTTTTTTAAATCAACATAAATCAAGGTTTCCATTTCATTTCTGATCAAGCACCAGCCAAATATCCCCTGCAGAATGCATCTAATAACTAGATTACTATATGCTGTATGTTTCGTGCTAGGAATCAAAAACACAAAAGCAATTTTTCAGGCATCAATGAAGAATTAAGAATCAGTACCGCTGATTTCACATCCGTCCCCTTCTTGTCCATACCTTTATGGAAGGCTTTGTGAACGCTCAGCACATAATAAAGCAAATAACATGCCTGTTGTTGTTTTCACCTGCGTTAGTAATAATTATCCAAAACAAAGGCTGGATATGAAATAATAAAGCATGTCATTTTTTTCCCTTCATAACCAACACGACTAATTAGCCTGTAACGACACAAGGCTTTCCTTCAGAGAGTGAAACATTCAACATTCTCCGTACCTACCGCAAACACTATTAATGCAGAATTCCACACAGACAGGGATTATTGTTCCACACCATGCATGGTGTGAATATTCTCGGCGATGTCATTGTGTTTTTATTAGGTTGTGTTTTCGAGAGCTGAAGAGTATTAGAATAGATACGCAGTCTTCTGTAGATTGATGATATTTCTCACCTGCTCATTATAACGTCATTTTAATTCATTATACACCATACGATTAAGCCAGTTGGACCATCTGTACAGGATTAAGATCAAACGTTTCTCATCGGATTTCATCAGAAACATTACTGAACAGCTGAAATGCATCACAGTAGCCATGTTGGATTATACCACAGCAGTGTTGGATGCTCAAATCTGATTGGTCAGAAGGTGTTACATGAGTACATGAGGAATAACATGAGAGATCGTATATTTCTGCTAGATCTGGAGAGACTTATTCCACTTATACCACAGCGACTTGTCAATGATTACAGTGAAGAATTTATGAATGAATGGCACGTCACACATTTTAACGCTTTATAGTTAAGATTTAATGTTGAGGAATGCTTAAGAGACAAGGTAGTTCCTGTTTATCACGTATAGTGTAAATGTAAGTGATCTCCATTTCCTCTCTCTCTCTCTCTCTCTCTCTCTCTCTCTCTATCTCATGCACTCTCGAAAATTGCACCGTGTCATTTTACTGAGAAACCAGAACGTGTAAGCTCCTCTGTCGTGAAGATATTCCCATGCTGAGAAACTCTGAAAAGCACTTTAACATTTATGGAAGGAGTCCCAGTGCTTTGTAACAGTCAAAGTCTATTAAAAAGAAATGGAATAACATCAAGGATTATACATTTTTCTTTGTTAAACAACAGTTTTACTTTATTGTTAGTTTTACAATATGTGAAATGTCCGACATACAAAGTACGTGAGTATGAGCTGATATAGAAACAATACCGTATTAGAACGAGCGCACTAATTCATTCATTAGTAATTAATCGTTAATGACGGAACCTTTGGATGTAGAGTGCGGCTATATGACGACGTCAAGGCATGGAGGATGGCGAGAGGCAGCTTGAGGTTTCTGACAGAATGTATTTTCAAGCAGAGAACATACAGTACAGTGTGTGCGCCTCAAATAAGCTCACGTCGGGAAAAATTGGTCTGATTTCTCTCGCCTTGCCTAAAAGCAGAGACGAAAAAAAGGGCCGTCACAAAACAAGGAATGCAGAGTGAAGAATTGTAGCTCACAACACACACGCACACACACACACACACACCCACACACACACAAAGTGAGCAGCAGTTTGTCTTCCTGTGCTATGTCTTCTCAATATAATCACCATAAATTCAAAGTGATGGCTTGGAACATTTTGAAAAGGGGAGAAACATCTGTATGGCTCTCGTTGTGAGGTTCTGGGTTTTAGTGAAAAGGGAGATGCGGATCTTCATGTGTGTGCAGCTCAGATACACATGGAGTGTAATTCAGTAACGGACTGAACCATTTGGATTTGTTTTCTTATGTTAGATATCATATAAACGATTTTAAACTTAATTACCCTTTGAAAGAGAGTCAGGGATGAAACCGAGCATTTCAGAAAGTGATGTCCGGAGTGGCTTCAGTGTAAATGATACCTTACTGAGAAACCTTGTTGATGTCCGCTTGTGCAGAAACAACTTGCTGTACTGATACTGATACTCACTCACTTACACTCTCTCTCTCTCTCTCTCTCTCTCTCTGTCTGTCTCTCTCTCACTCTCTCTCTCTCACTCACTCACTTACTCACTCTCTCACTCACTCACTCTCTCTCTCTCTCTCTCCCTCACTTACTCACTCTCTCACTCACTCACTCTCTCTCTCTCTCCCTCACTTACTCACTCTCTCTCTCTCTCTCTCCCTCACTTACTCACTCTCTCATTCACTCTCTCTCTCTCCCTCTCACTCACTCTCTCTCTCTCTCACTCACTCTCACTCTCTCTCACACTCTCTCTCTCTCTCACTCTGTCTCTCTCTCTCTCTCTCTCTCTCTCAGGCACCCTGCTGTCGTCTGCTCGAGGTGAGTAATACTACATATTCTGAGTGATTTACACAATTTCAGAACGGAAATGTTTTGTCTTGGAATGCTCGAGACTTTTTTATCCACTACAGTGCTATAATTTTGGGGAATATCTGTGTGCGTATGTGTGTGTGTCTCCTGTGTGTGTCTGTGTGTGTGTGTGTGAGTGAGAGATTTTGGGGAATATTCGTGTGTGTGTGAGTGAGAGATTTTGGGGATTATTTGTGTGTGTGTGTGTGTGTGCGTGTGTGTGTTTTGGTGCCTGTGTAAATCTATGGAAGTGCATGGGGTTTTGATAATGCATCTGTTAATTTGTTGTAATGAATGTCTGTCTGCTTTGTCCGCATTTTCACACATCGTATATGTGTGTGTGTGTGTGTGTGTGTGTGTGTGTGTGTGTGTGTGTGACACAGTGTGCTTGTTGCACTCAGTGTATTAAGAGAGAAAAGGAGAGAGGGCGCGCATGTGCCCGATAGAAAGGTGTGGATTGTGTGAGTAAAGCAAGCCAATGAGTGTATACGTGAACATGTGTGTACAAGTTATTTTTTATGAATAAGAATCTGGCACAAGGCAGTCATTTTTATGTCCTCTGTGAAAAGCAATGTAATTGTAATGCTTGAATAGGCATTTATGTGTAAGGGAGCAAAATTGGCTTGACTCTCTCTCCTCTGTCAATCACAGCGACACTAGCAAACCGTGAGCGTCTGTAAGCTCATGTATGCGGAAGAGGGCGGATAGCGCTTTCCCCTGAGTGTTCGAAAAGATGCGCTTCGCATGTCTCGGATGTCTGCGGTGGGAATTGACCAAATTGGAGAGAAATTGGGGAACCTGACGGAAACCCCCACAGAGACATGTCAAGCTCCACACAGAGTAGCTGATCTCAAAGCGTGATTCTCGTACTTCGTTTCATAAACCCAGCTCATTAAAGGATGATGCACCAACTGCGCATCCACATTTGTGCGGTTTGTTTTGATTCTGCACAGGCAAAATAATTCACTTGTATTAATTAGTACCTGGCCGTAGCAGCCGGATTGTACTGAAGTGTGGTGGCATAAATAGTCACAAATGTTCACTTGAAGATGATAAAATCTCAAGCAGGTTTCAAATCTCACACCTAGCTATGTCGGCTCGTGCGCGTTCGTTACTGATCCGAAGAGTCCGAGAGGGAGGGAAAGTGAGCGAGTGTTTGAGTTAATGAGCGAGAAAGAATGTATGTGAGGAAAAACGCATGAATGGGGCAGGAAGTGGAGGGGGTAAAGAAGGAGTCTGCGGGTATCTTATGGAACAGCAGTGTTTAAAGGGCAATCTTGTCTAATTGTGTCTGCAGGTTTTATCCTGTTTTGAAAGCAATGACATTCCCCACTGTTTTTTCAGTCCTTATGCGCAGCGTGCTGAAATGTTACACGTGAAGTAAATTTCCAGCTCAGCACATTCTACCAGTCAACCGAAATCTTCTAAAACACCTTTTTTTTTTTTTTTTTTTTTTTTTTTTTTTTTTTTTTTTTTTAGTAGAGTTGAGAATTATGAATAGAAGTACAATAGGGATCTGCACTAGAAAATATTTCAATTGTATGAACCAATTTAAGAGTAATCTTAAAAGCCTGAGCAGTTTAGACATACTGTACAATGACGGTATATTAAATATGTCATTTAAATAATATCTACATTTGTCGGTCATATTATGAATAGGTCCATCTAACACTTCCATCCATCCATCCTCTATACCGCTTAATCCTTTTCAGGGTCGCGGGGAAACCTGGAGCATCGGGCACAAGGTGGGGTACACCAATCCATCGCAGGGCACAATCGCATACACTTTCACACATTCATTCATACTCTACGGACACTTGCATGTCTTTGGACTGGCGGAGGAAACCCCCACAGCACGGGGAGAACATGCAAACTCGGCACACACAGGGCCACGGCCCCCGAATCTGGAGGTTTGAGGCAAACGTGCTAACCACTAAGCCACTGTGCGCCCCACCTAACACTTCTACGGAAATCTCTAAGCGGCCATGCTTTTTTCTCTCTTGTTTTCTCGTGATCACGACTTAAATTTTCTGTGTACTCAACATAACATGTCGTTCTGGAGGCAGCAAAAGCTTAGCGCAGTCCCTCAGCATCATGGATGAACAGATGCATTTTTACTTTGGTCAGGGGCTCACTCAAGCAAATCACAAGAAAACAACTTTTATGTCGAGAGCACGAGAAACTTAAGGCAAGATAACAAGAAAACAACTTTGTTATGTCGAGAGTATGAGTAAACAACTTTTGTTATGTCGAGATCACGAGTAAACAGCTTTTGTTATGTCGAGATCACGAGTAAACAGCTTTTGTTATGTCGAGAGTACGAGTAAACAGCTTTTGTTATGTCGAGAGTATGAGTAAACAACTTTTGTTATGTCGAGATCACGAGTAAACAGCTTTTGTTATGTCGAGATCACGAGTAAACAGCTTTTGTTATGTCGAGATTACGAGTAAACAGCTTTTGTTATGTCGAGATCACGAGTAAACAGCTTTTGTTATGTCGAGATCACGAGTAAACAGCTTTTGTTATGTCGAGATCACGAGTAAACAGCTTTTGTTATGTCGAGATCACGAGTAAACAGCTTTTGTTATGTCGCGATCACGAGTAAACAGCTTTTGTTATGTCGAGAGTACGAGTAAACAACTTTTGTTATGTCGAGATCACGAGTAAACAGCTTTTGTTATGACGAGATCACGAGTAAACAGCTTTTGTTATGTCGAGAGTACGAGTAAACAACTTTTGTTATGTCGCGATCACGAGTAAACAGCTTTTGTTATGTCGAGAGTACGAGTAAACAGCTTTTGTTATGACGAGATCACGAGTAAACAGCTTTTGTTATGTCGAGAGTACGAGTAAACAGCTTTTGTTATGTCGAGAGTACGAGTAAAACAACTTTTGTTATGACGAGATCACGAGTAAACAGCTTTTGTTATGTCGAGAGTACGAGTAAACAACTTTTGTTATGTCGCGATCACGAGTAAACAGCTTTTGTTATGTCGAGATCACGAGTAAACAACTTTTGTTATGTCGAGATCACGAGTAAACAGCTTTTGTTATGTCGAGATCACGAGTAAACAGCTTTTGTTATGTCGAGATCACGAGTAAACAGCTTTTGTTATGTCGAGATCACGAGTAAACAGCTTTTGTTATGTCGAGAGTACGAGTAAACAACTTTTGTTATGTCGAGATCACGAGTAAACAGCTTTTGTTATGTCGAGAGTACGAGTAAACAACTTTTGTTATGTCGCGATCACGAGTAAACAGCTTTTGTTATGTCGAGATCACGAGTAAACAACTTTTGTTATGTCGAGATCACGAGTAAACAGCTTTTGTTATGTCGAGATCACGAGTAAACAGCTTTTGTTATGTCGCGATCACGAGTAAACAGCTTTTGTTATGTCGAGAGTACGAGTAAACAGCTTTTGTTATGTCGAGAGTACGAGTAAACAACTTTTGTTATGTCGCGATCACGAGTAAACAACTTTTGTTATGTCGAGAGTACGAGTAAACAACTTTTGTTATGTCGAGAGTACGAGTAAACAACTTTTGTTATGACGAGATCACGAGTAAACAGCTTTTGTTATGTCGAGATCACGAGTAAACAACTTTTGTTATGTCGCGATCACGAGTAAACGGCTTTTGTTATGTCGCGATCACGAGTAAACAGCTTTTGTTATGTCGGATCACGAGTAAACAGCTTTTGTTATGTCGAGAGTACGAGTAAACAACTTTTGTTATGTCGCGATCACGAGTAAACAGCTTTTGTTATGTCGAGATCACGAGTAAACAGCTTTTGTTATGTCGAGATCACGAGTAAACAGCTTTTGTTATGTCGAGATCACGAGTAAACAGCTTTTGTTATGTCGAGATCACGAGTAAACAGCTTTTGTTATGTCGAGAGTACGAGTAAACAGCTTTTGTTATGTCGAGATCACGAGTAAACAGCTTTTGTTATGTCGAGAGTACGAGTAAACAACTTTTGTTATGTCGCGATCACGAGTAAACAGCTTTTGTTATGTCGAGATCATGAGTAAACAGCTTTTGTTATGTCGAGAGTACGAGTAAACAACTTTTGTTATGTCGAGAAAACAAAGTCGTGATCACGAGAAAACATGAAAGAAAAAATGGTAATTATGCATTGTGCTTAGCGCTTCCGTACTTGTGTCACTTGTAAGTTTGTATTTTGTGGCCGTGGGGCGAGCGCCACTGTTGTCTCTTGTGGGCGTGTACAATCTGTCCGGTCCAGTTCTGACGGTTCTAACAGTCGTAGCCAAAATGTTTAACTTGCAGCATACAATTTACTACAGTATACAATTTATGTGTCTTGAAAATGTATTAAAAATAAAATTCTGTTTTAATAAAGTGAAAAACAGGTGAAAATGACCTTCGTATATGCATTATTAGCAGATTAGCAGCGTGCTCTGTACTGCACTAGCTACATACACATACCAGAGGCACTACCATATCCCTATATATCAGCATATCTTCATTTCTTCTTCTAACTAGTTAAACACATTAAATAACGCGCTCATCAGTTTGGAAATTGGTTGTTTGATTTATATGTTACATGCCTGGCTCTGTTTAGCTATTAGCAGCAGAAGCTAATCGTACTGGCATCAAACCCTCTCCAGACGCACCGATGATCTCTGCTACTTCCTTCCGTACTTCCGTTTATTTAGAATATCTCTATACACATTTAATGAGAGGTCGTATATACGAAGGTAAGATGAAACTGCAGTTATTTTTTACTTCCGTTGTTTTTCTTTTGAGTCAAGCAGTACACGGGAAATGAATTGCAGATTAGATATGTCTATGGTAAATGTGGATGCAGCTGATAAACAGCCAGCTGTGTGTACAGTAAGTATTAGTTTTCCTCAGTAAAATACCATTTAAAACTAACGAATGGGGAAGGTGTAATTTGTCTTATTTTGATCTAGTTTGTCTTACTATCCTTGTAAGGGCCTTCCATTGACATAATTATTAATGCAGCTAATTCAGTGCTACATCTACATCTAACCCGAGTCTTTAGGGTTAGATTTAAGTGGCACATCTTTTAGACCAAGGGGTGTCCAATCTTATCCGGAAAGGGCCGGTGTGGGTGCAGGTTTTCATTCCAGACAAGCAGAAGCCACACCCATTGAAAGCCAAGATCAACTGATTAAACAGGTGGAATCAGGTGTGGCTCCTGCCTGGTTGCAAGGAAAATCTGCACCCACACCGGCCCTTTCCGGATAAGATTGGACACCCCTACTTTAAACAAATAAAGCATAAAACGACACTGTCCAATTGGGAGACGATTCAACATGGTCAATCCACTGTGCCAGGATACACAGACAATGCTTGTTCTCTCGTGCTCATTCTCTCTCTCTCTCTCTCTCTCTCTCTCTCTCTCTCACTCTCACTCTCACACTCATTCTCTCTCTCTTGTAGCCCAAAATGCGCACACACTCCTACACACCCCTGCTGTTCTGCTTTGGAATAGTACATGTTAATTAACCAAAATGTCTAACACACACTCCCATCCATTTATCCATTCATTTAAAAGCACTTTCCTTTTTCTCTTTAAATTCCCCCGTGTGGTTTTTTTTCTCCCCTCAGTCTCCTGGAGAATACCTGCTGAGAGATTTGAGACAGAGACACAGATAGGAAGAGGGAAAAAAAAAGAGAGCGATGACTGTGTTCTTGACCTTGGCATAACATAGACAGTCTTTGTGAATTGTGAAAGGTGAATTGAGGTCCGGCCAGAGCCAAAGTGGATTTAACTGAACGCCATTTCCTTTTCTTTTTGTCCTTATCAACGTGGATGTATTTGTACTGGCCGTCCTTGTACCTGTCATGTCATGCTTCATTTTCAGCTCTAAACTTAGCAGAATTGTGCGTATGATGTAAGCGGCTAATAGCATTTTGCCCTCATCTCTCTCCATGCAGCGCTAACACGATGCTCACACTTAAGCTGTCAAACACCTTAATTATCAAGTAGAAAATCTCTCTCTCCGTCTCTCTTTTTGTCTCTCCTTTTAATTAGCCATACCTAAGTAAGGGAGAGGTGTAATTGTCGGAAGTGCAATGCTCGGCTTGTTTTAGAGTCCTCATCTCTGTAATCTCCATATTGATTATGTTCTTTTTTCTTTTTTTTTTTTTTTTAGTCAGAGCAAATTATTCAGACCCATCAAGGACTCACACACACACACACATACACAAACCTCTTCCACAGAAGCATGAAGATGCATCAGCAATGGTATAACTTTTTTTTTATTTACAGTAAAAGCCACAGGGTTAATGATTGCATGTGATCCTAAATGTGAACATAGAAACGTGTCGTTTTTTTCAAAACACTGAACAGATTGATTTATTTATAATTGAACATTGAGTCAGAAAAGGTGACTCTGGGTAAACACCGTTAACGTGCAGACACCAGATGGTCCACCTTATTCTTGTGTCATTTAGACTTGTCAGCAAATAGAACTTATAAGACGTGATGGGTCAAATCTGGCGCTTTTAAAACTACCATGCGCTACCAGTTTGGTTTCTTTGAGTGAGCTGAGACTCAGAGCGCATCTAAAATGAAAGGTTTTTGCTAACAAGTCTCATAAGCCATTCTTCTAGCTTTCTCTAGTGAGTATTCAGCACTAGATGCACCCATGAACCAAGAACAGGCTGTTTAATTGACATTGTAGATCAGGGATGCCTTTAAATATTAAAAAAATAATAATAATAAATTCCACAGACAGATTTATTTTATATATAAGTAATCCATCTCTTCAAATATTAGTTATTCAATAGTGTGTACACGCTTTTCCCGATTATTTCTCAATATTTTCTTTGTTAGAGTCACAGCGCTTTCTATTCCTGAACTTTCCACCACTATTGATAGCCTTTTTTTTTTTTTTTAAAGTTATTTTGGTTTGGATTCAGTCCATCAGTCAAATAAGCTAATAACTATAGAGCTCAATAGGGATTTCCATCACAGTAACCGAATGAAAAATTCCTGGCCATTCTTCACGGACCTCATGTACAGATCAGCTGCTGTACGTGATCACTTTTTACACAGCATGAGGATATATTGTTTCCTTACCTCAAACTGCTTCAAACTAATCTCTAATAACTGTCAAGAGCATAATGCCATGGACTATTTTCAATCCAATATCTACAGCTTGCTCTGAAAAGCTCATTGTTTTACAGCATTCAAAGGTTGTCCTGTTAAGAAATGCCATTTTTTCTCTCGTTAATTTAAAATAAACACAATTGAGGATTACAAATATATACTTCAGACTAAAACTTTACATTATCACAACTTTTTGTCCATATATATATATATATATATATATATATATATATATATATATATATATATATATATATATGGCACGGGGAGAACATATGAACTCCATGCACACAGACTAGGGCCGGGAATGGAACCCCCAATCGTAGAGGGGCGAGGCAAATTTGCTAACCACTAAGCCATTGTGTTCCCCAAACAGCATATCCAGAAGTATTTTATTCCTCATACACCAACAAATTATTTATTCTTGATGCTTTTCTAGTTGCATTTACTGTTGTGGACCGTCCAC
The DNA here is from genome assembly GCF_001660625.3 of Ictalurus punctatus. Taxonomy (NCBI): domain Eukaryota; kingdom Metazoa; phylum Chordata; class Actinopteri; order Siluriformes; family Ictaluridae; genus Ictalurus; species Ictalurus punctatus. The sequence continues at coordinate 15,676,228 of NC_030436.2, forward strand.
GAGAGAAGTTCATTCCTGCTATTACTTACTTTATAGCATCTGTCACCACCCTGGATTTAAAAAAATAAATTATTCTCTCCATTGATGTTAATAAAGCAAAAAACTCAGCTTATCATTAAACTAGAAAGCACAAATTCCTCTGTCCTGAAGACTTTCCCTTGCAGAAAATGTTTTGACTGTAACAAAGTGCTGACACTGGATACTCCTTCCATAAATGTTAAACAAATATCTCCTCATAGGACGTCTCAGCTCTTCAGTAAAAAAGATACCACATTTTAAGAAATCTGAACCTTAGATTAATGTGGACCGTTTGCCTTAAAAGTTTATGTAAATGAGCTGTTGCTATAGCAACGGTAATGTATTACAACGAGGACATTCCTATAAACCTGTGATTCATCACCTTCTGACCAATCAGATTCAGGAATTCAACAGCACTGTGGGAAAAATCTTTTATTCATTTTTATCAATGTTTATACCAGTTATCATGAGTATTATTGCATTAAGTACGTTTCTTCCATCGGTACTTCACCACTTCAGCACCGCGAGGGCAGAGGTGCACTCGCTGTGTGTTAGGATATTTTTATTGCAATGCCACAGGAAGTGAAGGCTGTACAGAGCAGTACAGAGATAACAGGTTAGATTAGAGGATAAAGTTTGTACTCTGTAGAGGGGAAGACCAGAGGAGGCGGATGGAGAGATGACGGCACACTTGGGTTCATGTGTCAGCAGAGCTATATCTGTCCAACTAATTGTACCACATTCGCTCTCCACTGTCTGCTGAAATGCCTACAATGTCCAAGCCTGGGTGATGACCAAGCAGCCTGTGTCGTGTTCAGATAACCGGATGGAAATGCAGTCAAACGCTGGCAGTAAGAGGAGAGCAGGAAGCTGCCTCTAGGCAATATGGACAGGAATGTGGGCGTGTGTGGATGAAAATGGCCAGAAAAACAAAGAAAAACAAAGATTTATTTCTGCATAAACTCCTGATTTGTTTATATTATATATATATATATATATATATATATATATATATATATATATATACGCACACACACACACACACACACACACACAGTCATGTGAAGAAATAAGTACACCCCATGGAAATTGTTGGCTTTTTTTATATTTGGATAAGCAGACATTTAAGCATCTTTGAAACAGAGCCTATTAATAAAGTTGAACAAATACCATACTTGAGCAAAAACCACAAGGATTTTTCAATTATTTATTCAACAGAAATCAATAGATGCGATATTTTTCTGTGGAAAAAGTAAGTACACCCTGGGACTCAGAAGCTAGTGTTGCCCCCTTTAGCAGAAGTAACTTCTTGTAGGCGTTTTGTATAACTGTCCACCAGGTTTGTTGGAAATTTTGACCACTCTTCCATGCAATATTCTTTCAGTTGCAAGATGTTTGAGGGTTTTCTTGCACTTGTACTGTACTGCCTGTTTCAAATCCCCTCCAGTAATTCAATAGGACTCAAATCCTGGCTTTGACTAGACCATTCCGTAACCCTCCATTTCTTTTTTTTCTGAGCATGGTGGATTTGCTAGTGTGCTTAGGATCATTATCCTGTTGAAAGGTCCACTTTCGGTTCAACTTCAACTTTCAGACAGATGGCCTTCACATTATCTTCAAACACTCGAATACAAGCTGTCCAGTCCCTGAGGCAGCGAAGCAACCCCAAACCATAACATTTCCACCCCCGTGCTTCACAGTTGGTATGAGGTGCTTTTCCTGAAAAGCTGTCTTTGGTCTGCGCCAACATGTCTGCTGTTACTCTGGCCAAACAACTCTATCTTTGATTCGTATGTCCAGAGCACGTTATTCCAAAAGGCCTGGTCTTTGCCTATATGCTCATTGGCAAACTGTAGTCTTGCAAAGGCTTTTTCCTGGCACAACTCTCATGCAGCTCAAATTTGTGCAATCTCTTTCTGATTGTAGAAGCATGCACTTTGACACCAACAGTTGCAAGACTTACTAGCGGATCCTGTGATGAAATTTCAGGGTTCTTTGAGAATTCTTTTTGTATCAGATGGTCTGCTCTTGGGTTGAATTTGCTGGGACGACCAGTCCTGGACAAATGGGCAGTTGTTTGAAAACTTGTAGATGATTTTCCTTACAGTGAAATGATGTATCATTTTAAATCCCTTGCCCAGGATCCTAGGCATCCACAACCTTTTTTCTGAAGGCCTTACAGACCTCTTTAGATCTTGGCATGATGACACCACACACCACCATAGCAAAGGGAACACCAGACACTAGATATGAGAGAGGAATAAATAAGTCAGGTTTCACCTGCACTCCCTAAAGAGGTTCTAATCACTGGCACCCAATCTTCAACATCTGATTCTAATTATATGGATTTGAATGTGTGATAAATGCAGAGGTGTACTTAATTTTTCCAATTTTTAAATTGTGAATTTTATGTGTCATTTGATAGACTGTAGAGTGTATCACCTTTATTAATAGGCACTGTTTCAAAGAGGATCAAATGTTTACTTGTCCAAATATGTCAAAAAAGCCAATAATTTCCATGGGGTGTACTTATTTTTTCACATGACCTTTACGTTTATGGCATTTGGCACACATCCTTATCCAGAGCGACTTAAAGAAGTACTTTCAAGTCTCTATCATTAAATACATCCCGATACTGGTTCACTAGGTCACAGACTGAGAATACCATCAGTCTAAAAATTTTGATGGGAGGTAATATAGTAAGAAAAACACACAGACAGCACAGCACAACACAACACAACAGAGAGTAGAGAGTTCCCTGTCCAGCGGCAACTCCAAATTGCGATTAGTAGCATACAGTATTCAGTCAGGGGATTGCCCATCTGGTCAGAAGAATTTTACTGTCTATAATGCTTTCTGTCATACACTCACATACAAATCTTAGAAGTCACATACAAGTCTTGGGGGGCTGTGGCTCAGGTGGTAGAGCGGGTTGTCCGCTAATCGTAGGGTTGGCGGTTCGATTCTCGGCCCACATGACTCCACATGCCAAAGTGTCCAAGACACTGAACCCCAAGTTGCTCCCGATGGCAAGTTAGTGCCTTGCATGGCAGCTCTGCTACCATTGGTGTGTGAGTGTGTGTGTGAATGGGTGTATGAGACACAGTGTAAAGCGCTTTGGATAAAAGCTCTAGATAAGTGTGCCATTTACAAATCAAAAATATTTTTCTGTATACCTGTGAATATAATTTTTTTAATGGAATTCACACTAGCAGATGGTTTAATATAGAGTTGCTACTAGCAGCTATTAGCAAACTGCTGCTTCAGAGTCACATTATGCTAAAATCCACAGTAAGGAAACACATTTCCATCGAATCAGCTTTATTCGAAGGAAGCATGCACCCATAACATATGTCTGAAACTGCATCCTTTGCCATTTTGTAGCGATGTCCAATGACATAATGAAAATTCTCCATTATACTCATGAACTCCCATAATGCACAGGCATAGGCTAGTGTCCAAACGATGCACCCTAGATCCCGAAGCCCTCCGGAATCTATCCCGGGGACACTGCGTGTGAAGCGAGAATACACCCTGGATGGGTTTCCAGTCCATCACAAGGCAGCATGCACACACAGATTCAGACCTAGGAGTAATTTAGAGTAGTCAATCCACCTGTCCTTCTTTGAGAGATGGACGTAACATGGAGGACCCGGAGGAAACCCACTCAGACACAGACTGATTGAAAACAAATGTGCGATCTGTTAAGGATTTCCCGACTGATTCCTTACGTTGGGATGTGACTGAGCTCTGCTGAAAGGATAAGGCCAGGAAGAGGAGAAAAGTTCCCTGTTCTGCTTGAACGACTTTCACATCTGAGCGAGCGTTAGAAAATCAATCCGTGTAAAAGGACACGGCAGTTGCTTTCCAGAGCCAGTACCCTTCTTTCTAATTCTCCAGACAGCTGGTCTGGGGAAGTGAAGGCTCTGGGCCATGTGGAATCGTGTTGGAGTTCAAAGCAAGTAGAGCACAGGGGCGCACACACACACACACACACACACACACTCACACACACACACACATACACACACACACTGTAGAGTCTTTCTGGATGAATGGAAAGAAATGGAAGAAAGAATCAAATGGATTACAACATTAGCTCTGAATTTTCAACTATTTTCGAACAAATATTGGTCTAATAGAAGTAATAGTTCGGAAGTTTTTAGCCCTGTGATGGACTGGTGTCTCATTTGTAGTCTATCTTTGCCTCGTGCCCAGTGTTCCTGTGATATGCTCCAGATTCACCGTGATCTAGACCAGGTCACATAACATGCTTACTGATGGTGAACGAATGTAATCTAGTTATGGGGCATGTGAGGTAATAGACTGTAGTGCTGTTTCCATTTCAGTTCTTCATTACAGATCTGCGATTCTGCGTAAACAACACGAAGACCAGATGGCGAAATGTAATTGATCTTTTTCACAATTAGAATCCATGTCACACTTTAAATGACGTTGTCTATGGAGTGCTCAGTAAGATGCCGGAGTCATCCATTTGATTTCTTCTCACTTTTGCTTTCCTTTACCAACATTCTGCTTCATTTGACCTTCTTCTGTTTTTCAACATTCGCCTCTTCATTTCCAGAGCCGAAAGTGATGTAGTCCCTCGGTCGGGCCACCTTGCTCTCTTTCCCAGTAAGATCTTTAGAGATCATTCAAATCATTCGAATCCCTAGACATATTAACTAGCAGAAGCCACTGGCCTGCTTCAACTCCCATAAAACTTGGAGCATGCGAAGACCAAAAAATACATTTTGTTACACATTTGCATCCACGTTCTTCTTCCCGATCTTTCAGAGGAGCAGCAATGGTTAAAGTTATACCAACACGCCTACATTTCACATGATATTACCGGACGATGTTGTTTTGCAAGACAGAGCTAGAGAACCAGTGATTGGTGAGCCTGCTCCCGATGTCGTAGCCCATCCACCTCAAAGTTTGGCATGTTCTGAGATGCTTTTTTGCTCACCACGGTTATAAAGAGGGATTATTTGAGTCACCTGTCAGCGTGAACCAGCCCAGCCATTCTCATCACACCGTTCAAAATCCCATGAGGGGTTTCTGAAATACTGCTACATGATTAGCTGATTGGATAATTGAGTAGCAAATGAGCAGGGGTACATATATAATAGCTGTAAATCATCTTTCCATCACCAGCCTTTTTATTGTCTCTCTCCTCAAGTTAGTAAGATTTTTTTTTTTTTTTTTTTTAATGCAGCTTGTCATGTAACCATGTGATTTAATGTTATCTCAAGCAGGAAATCTTTCAAATATGGGTTCTTTCAAATGTGCCTCCTTAATCAATTGATTAACTGAATATCCTGGTGCCTTTGGGACCCAAACCAATCCCAATTATGCTATTTTATTTTTAATGAGATTGGGTTCGAGTGCCTTTAAGGTATTATATACTGTAGTTATGAACCATTTGTCCCATATTCTGTCACCTTTTAATATCACGTGCATAGAGTGTGACTTGAGTAAAATCTGTGCTGGCTGTATTTTTATTAGCTTTCACTTTCGGAAACGGCAGAGCACTTTCTATCCAGTGTTTTCATTTGCTTTTCAACAGGTCTTGTTAGTGTTGCAAATGCTAATGCTCTGTCTGCCAGGAGATGGAAATCTCCAGCGTTTCTTGTCACATTCCTCCTTCCGTCATCAAGCGTTTTAATCACACCTTTCTGTGATCTGGCATCAAATGTAGCACATGTGCAGAAATCAGCCTCAATAAGAAGAACAGCCAGATTATCATGGAGTTGGATGAATACGTGAACTCGGCTCTGGCTCGCTCACCCATGGCTGATAAATAAAAAGCACACAAATTGGGTTTCTGGTATCCTTTATGTGGTTGTTTGTTTGGCTGTGTTTATACTGGATTGTACAGAACATTAGTTAAATCCACTTGATGAAGACCTTGAGTTCAGTTCACTTTTTCTGTCTGGTTCTTTTCTTTCTCTCTCTTTCAGTTGATACATGTTTTTTCACTCTTCCTGTTTGCCCTTGACCAGTCTGTCTTTATACATGTGTATATTTTTCTTTCTTTCTTTCTTTCTTTCTTTCTTTCTTTCTTTCTTTCTTTCTTTCTTTCTTTCATTATATGTGAGGAAGTCCAATCCAGCTCACATGCTCTTGTGCCCTTGTTTGCTGTAGGTATGATGACTATAAGTACACTTTATGTCCAAAAGTTTGTGGACACCTGACCATCACACCCATATGTGCCTGTTGAACATCCCATTCCTGATTTAGTCCTACTTTGCTGTTATAATAACCTCCACTCTTCTGGGAGGGCTTTCCAATAGACTTTGGAGCGTGGCTGTGGGGATTTGCCCATACAGCAATTAGCGTTTCGCTTCATCCCAAACATATTCAGTGGGGTTGATGTCAGGGCTCTGTGCAGGCTACTCGAGTTCTTCCACATCAACCTTGTCTTCAATGTCTTCATGGAGCTCGCTTTGTGCACAGGGGCATTGTCATACTAGAACAGGTTTGGACCCCTTAGTTCCAGTGAAGGGAAATTGTTATGATACAGCCTACAAAGACAATCTATACAATTATACGCTTCCAACGTTGTGGCAACAGTTTAGGGAAGTATGGCTGTGATTGTCATATTTCCACATACCTTTGGCCATATAGGAATGATAGTTTATAGCCATTTTGGTTGTTGTACAAACTCACTTATATTGGCTGGCTAATATTAGGTGTCTAACCAGCTTGCTGTCTGAGTTGGCAGTGTCGTTACTTGTATTTTGGTTTATTCATTATTTTGTAAGGAGAGTTAAAAATTTGAAAGAGCAGTTAATTAGGATCATAAAAATGAAGCTTCTCTGCATACAAATTGAAAAGTAAAAGAAAAAAAAGCACAACACCACTCCAAATGTTACTTCCTCTACAGTTTCATTCTCTTACGGGGCTCTCAAGGCTCCTCTCAAGGCTCCTCTCAAGGCTCCTCTCAAGGTTTGTCAATGAGTCTCATCTACAAGGTGAAGACATCCTCCAATCGTATCTTTGCTTCGTGAAAAGCCTGCTCATCAGGAATCAATAGCCATTTTCTAACCACTTTGGTCTATAGGGGAAAAGAGGACAGAAGATAGAACTGCAGAAAAAAGAAGAGGTCTCTCCAGTGTCAGGTTTTAATACGAGATTAAGCCGCTCCACCTCATTATGGAGTGTAGTGATATCTACTCAATCCTGACACTCAATCCTGAGGGGGTATTAAAGGTCAAGCCTGATCATTGACCATGTTTTCAGCTTTCAGCAACTGTGTGTGTTTTAGCATGCTTATGCAAGCATCTCGTTATCCATCATGCATCTTGATAGCACGTGCAGCTTTTTCAGCTCTAATTTGATCACCGTAATTGCAGTAAGATCACCATTTAAAAGAAAAAAAAAGATAATGCACCCATTAAGCCATGATGCAGTCTTGGATTCAACAGTGTAGCCACCTGCCTGGGAGCGCGAGTGCACATCAGGAACCTGGATGAACTTTTTCCGAGGTCCCGCTATCATTTCAAACTTGTAGCGAATGTTAACAAATGGTTTAAGGTACATTATTTTGGACTTTTGTGTAAATAAACACACACATGAAATGAACCCAGTAGAGCATTACAGACTTGTAACATGTTAAAAAAAAAAAAAATGAAATCATTAATGTGTGTAATAGTTCTTTATTTTATACCATCAATAAGTCCTCATGATATAATGCATTGCCAGTTCCCTCTCCATTATTTATTTTTTTCCTCTAAAAAAAAAAGATTCCTAAGCGTTCTTTGCTTCCTAACGTGGCTGTCCTTGGAACCCTATCTAATTGGGAAATTTCTCTGGTTTAGGGTGTAAAAGAATTACCCAAAAGTGGGCTGTCGATTTCTGCTTCTTTTTTTGTTTTTTTTCCTGAAACCATATGGCACAGCAACTACCAATCAGGGAGGCTGAGATCTCGCAAATGCTTCTTACAAGACATGTGAAGCCAACGCTGCATCTTTTTATTTTTAAACTGCTGATCACACAACAGTATAGGACAGCCGAACAAGCCTGACATCACTAAAACTCATGTTGTGTTTACGTGACTGTAGACCGTGTGATGATAGGGGACAAGGATCGGGTGAAATTCAATCTAAATGCTTAATTAGCTTAGTTTATTTGAAAATGTAAGGAATACAATTCTACAGAAAGCAATCCAAGTGCCTACCATACTATAATCTGGTTGCAGCTGGTGCCAACACTAATTTACAATTATTAATTCATTTCCTAGTGGGGGTCATGGTGGCTGAGAAGGTCTATACCCAGGCACGTATTCCAATTCCTCTTGGAAGATCCCCAGACATTCCCAAGCTAACTGTGGGATATCTCTCCAGTAGGTCCTGGGTCTGCCCCGTGGTCTCCGTCCAACACGACATGCCTCATACATTCAATATATTCTCTATATTCATACATTAGATGTGCAAAACATGAATGGATCGATTTTGTGTGTTGGTTCGAGATCAGTCCAGAGAGGACTGAGGTGCACTCTTGATTTATTTCTGGAATTGACCTTCATGTTTACATTCCCCATCCTGAAACTAGGTTGTAGGGCAAGCAAATAAATATTGGATAAGACATACACAAGGGTCACCTATATATATTTTGAGCAAAATGTGGCAAAAGGACTAAACATAGACAAACAGTATAACAATGTGTAACATAATCTCCGGACACCTCCCTGCCAGCAGAGGTCGCACTCACATGAAGACTAGCACAGCCTCTACTTATCACATCCTGGCCACTTAGTGAGTCGAGAGAATTTAAGCGGCTCATAGTGTATCGTTCATTGCGAAGTCTTGCTGATTCTTGTGTCTCAGTAAGTTTTGAGTTTTGTTATTACTGGTCGATTTGTCATGTACTGACCCCTGTCTGCGCATTTTGGATCTCTCTTTGGATTACCCTCTGGCCTTTTTTTTTACCAATCGTGTTTTTGACCTTTTGCCTGCGTTTGCCTGAAATTTCACCTGCAATCTCTAATAAATCTCTTGCATATGGATCCTCACTCTGCTCCAATGTTACACAACATCTCACAAAGGAATAGGTCCTTCCTCCAAATGAGACCCATTTCTGTTTGGTATTCTTGTATATTCTATTCTACCTTATAGTTTCTTTTCTCATTCCTTGGAACTCCACTTATTGGCTGCGGGTACTTGGTGTTGTTGGTCGACGTCAAGCTTTTTCTTGAGCTTGTTCTTGGTGACATGCTAATGCCATGAAATTGCTAAAGAGGTTTCAAAGCACCAATGATAGAGTACTCCTCGATGCACATCTTTCTTTTCCCCATACATTCACCCAACCATGAGACCACATTGGTGAAAGCCAGTGAAATAACATGTCTGTTAAGCCGAATCCTGTGCTGTAGTTAGCCTCTACAGTACATTCCCATTTCTGACAATATTGCTTCCATTACTCTTCATAAATACATATTAAACCACACGCTGTACAGTCTTTATATCTCGGCCTTGTTTTCTCTTTCCTAAAATCAGCCCGCAGACACACTCCCTGTATTTTATTTATTTATTTATTATTATTTTTTTAAACCTGAGAGTAGCTGATGAAAGCCAACTGCTCTTGCATATACGTCGCATTGTCCTGTAAGACCCACAGCAGTAATTTGCAATTCGTCCACCCAGTCCCTGGAGACACAGACTGAAATATGAAAGAAACACTGTAGGGATGTATCCTGTGGAAAAGGTGTATATGAGGTACATTAACAGCTTCAACTTAGTGACTTTTTCGTCTCGCAGGTGTGTCATCCTTCCACAACATAATCATGTCCTCACTTAACGTAGCACGACTTGACATTTTCCATCGTAATCCTTCCCTATGGTTGGACTATGATTGCGATTAGTGATGCTAATTGCTTAGGTAATGACACTGAAAGAGAGGGAGAGAGAGAGAGAGAGAGAGAGAGAGCAGACATCAGGGTTATGTACAGAGATCCCAGCAAGCTGTACACATCTCCAGAGAGCTTCATTAAACAAACAAGATACAATTAATCAGAAATAACCAGAGTGCTGCGCCTTAACACACTAGGGGGCGAATAGTAATGGCTCTTTACACACACATGCACACAGTCATACAGGGAGGGAAAACACATAATCTACAGGTTAATAGGAATACCTCTACCCCTGCTCTACATAGGAACAGCACGATAACTGCATATAAAATCACGTCGATACAGGTCAAGAGCTTCAATTCATTTTTTACATCAAACATCAGAATGGAGAAAAGTGTGACGATGGTATGTTTATTGGTGCCAGACGTGCTGGTTTGAGTATATTTTCCAGAAACTGCTGATCTCCTAGGATTTTCACACAGAACAATCTATAGAGTTTACAAAGAATCTTGCAAAAAAACAACAACATGGTGGAAATGCCTACAGTAACTCAAATAACCAGTCTTTACAACCGTTCTGAGCAGAAAAGCATCTCCAGGACACAGAACACACTAAACCTTGAGGTGGATTGACTACAACAGCGGCTGCCGCTCCTATCTCCCGTTTTATTGTTTTCAAATGATTAGCGTGTTACTTTGAGCGTTTGTGGGGTTTCGGAGTCTTTGAAGTACCACATGCAACTCAACCTATTGCTGTGCAGAATCACGTATGTGTTTTCAGACTCCTGTTTTTTAACGCTGAGCATTACCTCCTGTCGCCCTGCTCAGGACTCTCATTACTGTGTGGATTCCCTCTCCATGGCTTTAAGGTACATTGCTTGTAACCTGCAGAACCTAAACAGGAACTACTATTTGGCAAATGACTGCTATGAACTTTGCCGAAATGTTGTATTACTGCGACCAAAGCGCTATTTACATCGCTCTTCAGGGCGCTCTTTTACACACTCTTCATCTGATGCCATCACTGTCCCTTCAAATCACATCATTGTACTGCATAATCAACAATACAGCATGAGTCCCGTGGCTATTCCCCAGTTTGATTCGTTTGAATGTCTCGTTCTGAGTGCCTCTGCACCACTCACTACTGCCATAGCTATAGTCTACAGGCCTCCTTAGACAAATGTTCATTTTTTTTATCAGAATTTGCAGAACTTCTGTCTATGTTGAGCCTCAAGTTTGAGAGAAATCTTCAGAGAAATCCTAGGGGACTTTAACATCCACGTAGACATAAAAGACTCTCATGACTAAGGATTTTCTGTCTTTACTGGAGTGCTTTGATTTGAATCAGCTTGTTGACTGTGCTACACATAATAATGGTCAGACACTAGACCTTGGGATTGCAAATGGATCACTTCTGTCTCCGCTGTCTTCTGCTGATTTAGGGCTGTCTGATCACTTGGTTGTCTTTTTTTAATATGGAACTCCCACACACTACCATCTCCTCTTCTCGGACTATTAATTATCGCAAATGGAAATCCATTGATCTCTCTGATTTTACTGGCTACGTTGGCTCTTCTTTAAGCTGTTTTTCTCCATCTTGACCCTCTGGAGGACAAAATTTCCATATTAAATGCTGGTCTCTTGTCTGGCTTGGATTCATTTGCTCCTATCAAATCACGTTCGGTCTCCGTTGCACGCGCCGCTCCCTGGTACAATGATGAGGTGTGCTCAAGGAAGACGGCTTGTTGCAAAATGAAACGAAGGTGGCGTCTCTCTGGCCTGACCGTGCATCACCAGGCTTGGAAAGACCATTTGCATGAATATAAGGCTGAAATTGTATCCGTTAGGTCCCGTTATTTCTCTCAGATCATTGTCAATAATCAAAGAAATCCCAGAAAACCGTTTCATACCATAAACAAATTGCTCAAATGTAACAGTGCTCCTACTGTACATGCTTCAGCTCAGCTTTGTAATAGATTTCTTGATTTCTTCAGCACCAAGATTGACAATGCTTGTAAATGCATTCTTAATACTACTGTCTCTACTGCTTCCTCTATTGGTATTTCTTATTTCTCTGGCATTTTTCTGTCAAATTTCTCCCCACTTGATGTGGTGTCACTTGGAAATGTGGTATCACAAATGAAAGCTGCCACTTCCATAGTTGATCTTTTCCCAAACTGTTTGTCCAAGTCATGTTTTGCTTCATTGTGTCCTGTTGTCCTGAGTATAATAAATGACTCTCTGTGTACTGATCTTGTGCCAGCAGCATTTAAAACTGCTGCTGTAACCCCTGCGCCTAAAAAGACTCATTTAGACATTTAGACAATCTTAACAACTTTCGTCCCATTTCTAATCTTCCCTTCCTTGCAAAAATTCTGGAATGTATTGTGGCCTCTCAACTATAAACTCACCTCACTCTAAACATTCTTTTTGAGCCATTTCAATCTGGTTTTCACAAACGCCATAGCACTGAAACGTCATTAGTTAAAGTCACAAATGACTTGCTAATGGCCTCGGACTCTGGCTGTCTTTCAGTTCTGATTCTTCTAGATCGCAGTGCTGCTTCTGACGCTGTAGATCAGTCTCTCCTACTCACTCGTCTTGAATCAGTATTTGGTGTTACGGATACTGCGTTAAACTGATTGAAGTCCTATCTCTCGGATCATCAGCAGTTTGTTTCCTTGGGTGGATGTAGGTCCAACATTGGCATGTTTAATATGGTGTTCCTCAGGGATCGATTTTGGGCCCTTTATTTTTTAGCATTGACATGTTTCCCCTTGGTCATGATTATCATTTTTACGCAGATGACACTTAGATTTACATCCATTCAAGACCTGGTGATTGTGTGGCACAGTGTATGACTGAAATAAAGGAATGATGTCTCTAAATTTTCTTTGTCTTAACAGTGACAAAACTGAGGTGATGCTCATTGGTTCACCCCACCAGCTCTGTAAAACAGGTCCATTAACCTTATATATGGATGGCTTTGCTTTGGAATTTCTAATTAAATTGAAGAATTTAGGAGGTGATCTTTGATGCAAATTTCACATTTGATCCTCATGTCAAGAATTTAGTTAAAACATCATTCTTTCACCTCAGAAACATTGCATGACTGCGCCCCATGTTATCTTTCTCTGTGGCTGAAAAATGTATCAATACTTTTGTATTCTCCCGAATTGATTATTGTAATGTTTTACTTGTCGGGACTCGAAATCCACATTAAATAAGTTGTCCAAAACTCTGCCGCTAGAATCTTGACCAGGACAGGTGATCACATCACTCCTATTTTGGAGTCCTTGCACTGGCTCCCTGTAAAGTTTCGTGTAGATTTCAAAATTCTTATGCTTACCTCTTATGGGAACTCTCTTCCCTTTGAGGTTAGGCATGCTGAATCTTTGAGTATTTTTAAATCTGCTCTGAATACGCACTTTAGTACAACTGATTTTCTGTCATTGTCATTTTTATTGTATTTTTATTTTTTCTCTTCCTTTATATTTCATTGTTTTTTTTATTTCTTCTGTTGTAAAGCACTTTGAGATGCAACTTTTAAAGGCGCTATAGAAAATAAAGTATTATTATTATTATTATTATTATTATTATTATTGTTATTATTATCATATAATGAGAAGCTGGAGCAGGCTTTTAGGGACTTTCACATTGTAAAATAAATTCAATTAAACAAACATTGCTGACACATACAACGTGGTCTTAGCATGCAATGGACTGATTTCCATCGACACTGGATGGCCTTCAATTTGTCAGAGTGTGTGTGTGTGAGCGAGAGAGAGAGAGAGAGAGAGAGAGGAATAGTGTGGGACGTGGGATATGAAGAGCATATGCCGTATGTTCTGTGGTGTGCAGCATTGAGTGCTAATGACTAACTGCTCCATTGAGATGCTCACTCGGAGGGAGCCGTGTGTGTGTGGGCAGGTTGTGTGTGTGTGTGTGTGTGTGTGTGTGTGTGTGTGTGTGTGTGTGTGTGTATGTTGGCATACTGTATGAAGAGTTTCATTCCAAGGCATAGTAGATCTATTTTTAAACATTTTAGTAATTAGGGATTTATTTTGTTAATTACACATACGGTACAAGCACTTCACATCATATTCCTTACATTTATTTAAGCACAGGCTTATGTATTACAAAAAAAATATATATTATTAACCTATACTTTCTTCATAAGCAAAGGCTTTTTTTAAAACAATATATTTTGTCAGTTTAATAAGCAGTGCGTGGTATTGGAAAGGATTTGAAATTAAATCAGTTAAAGCATAATAAAATGGAAAAAATATATATTCATAATTAAATTATATAATGAGTAGTCAACATGTCAGTACAATCACCCTTTCTATTTGGCTGAAAGTTAATATTTCTGTTTTGATTGTTTTAAATCAAGCTGTTCTGTATGTATTGAGGATAGCGGAGACAGTAAGTAATAAAAGAATGCCTCTTTTATTTTTTTTAACCGCTGACGTTGGTTTTTTCTCTGCTCTATCATTCATCACTTGTGTTGCACTTCACTGCTCATGTTCCCTTGTTAGTCCAATTCTAATTCTGTTCCACAGTTATTGTTCCTTTTTGGAGCTATTTTTGCTTTATTTCTCTTGCTACTAATTTTACACCATTTGAATAATTCGCATTTACATGAGATAATGCGTGTTTTATACAGGCCAAGTGAAAGGAAAGCATTGAACAGGGTGCAAGGTCTTTGTGCTTACACACTAAAAAACCCTGGGTTAAGAACAACCCAAATTGAGTAATTTGTAACCCAACATGTTGGGTTGTTAATTTTAACCCAGCAAATATATTGTTTTTCAACCCAAAGGATGGTTTCATTTTTTACAAAACTACTGGGTTCATTTTAATTCATAAATGAGTTAATATTTTCAGGGTTATTGTTTATCCTTTGAAAATGTCAAATATACCACATTATAAACAAAAATGTCAACATGGTATCTCCTTTATTTATACACAAGAAGGTGTTCAGAAATGTATTGCTAGAGCTGCTAAAGTGGTGTTTATATATAGACCTTGACGTAAATGACTCAAATAAGTCTGACATTTAAGATGAAAAGATCAGATTTTGATCGAAGGTGACTTTAAATCATAAAAAAAAAAACTGAGTAAGGATCTTACAAACCAGTGGGTGTTATAAACAAGTAAGCCAAAGCTAATGAAGATAGCAGTGCATGTCATGTAAAACGCACGTTTTTGCTTTTTCTAGTTTACAGTATTGGTTTTATGGATAAATATATTGATACGAACCTTGTTTCTCCAAATAAATTTAACAGTCTGTCCGTGTGAAGACTGCTACCTCGACCTGAGGTGAATTCGAACAGTCTGCGCTGAGTTGATTTGACCCAGGAGCTGGGCTGAGGCGTCAGGGTGGGGGAGGGGTGCATTGATTCAACTGCAGGTGAAAATGACCCAGCCGCTAACCCAGTAGTTGAGTTACACAAAACTGCCCAAAAACTACCCAAGACTGAGACAATAACCCAATTAAATGACCGAAAAGGCTCAAGCCAGCGTTTGGGTAGAAAAAAATAACCTAGCATTTTTTAGTATGTAGGGTTAGAGGTGCTAAAGAGACTTGCTGAAAAAAAAATAACTGAAGATGACTAAAGTAAACAAATACTGAGGTACCAGAATCAATCAGCATCTCCTTACATTAAAGTTACCATATAAAGGAACATCAGTTATTAGGTTTAGATCATGTGGAGTGTATGCCATAATGGCTAATGGGTTACTATAGAAACGATAACATATTAGCAAGAGCACATTACTAAACACTTTGCAGCGGCCGTTATAGAAAATTAATCGACGCCTACATGCTATGGTATACGTTTAAAAAAACAGATGATATCCAAGCCCGAGCTTGTTTTTTACCTACCCAAGACTAATGAGCTAATAAAGATCCAGGTGCACACTTTCTGATTCATATTTATATGTATGCACTG
Organism: Ictalurus punctatus; assembly: GCF_001660625.3. Classification (NCBI taxonomy): domain Eukaryota; kingdom Metazoa; phylum Chordata; class Actinopteri; order Siluriformes; family Ictaluridae; genus Ictalurus; species Ictalurus punctatus. The sequence goes on from NC_030436.2 coordinate 15,692,052, forward strand.
TTATTCTTATTAATGTTATTTAATATTTTCACTGTTATTACCAGTAACAGTCATTACACTGCTACACCAAGTATGAGATCGGCGTATAAGGAAACTATCAGTGGAATATGCTTACGCTCAGATTTGTATCTCTACATACCTTCCTGGCTAATAAAGGCTAATATAATGAACAAGTTATAAAAGCGAAAAGCCATCAGTGAAACATTAACTTGATTTGTCAGTTTACATATTCAAGTCTGACAAGCGTACCTTATTGACACTCTCACAAAACTAAACACGTACATGATGTACAGTGTCTGGGTCTGAACTGTTGTCACTTAGGAGGCTCAGCTTTACTCTTGCACAAGAGCACATTCTGTTCATCTTCATTTTGGAGTGAGTATGTGATTGAAAGTCACATTAAAATGCCATTAGTTTTGAGATTAGTGTAACTCGTGACAACAAATGGATCCTGCACATAAATTTGCATAAATAATAGTTGCAGTGCCTCAGTGTTGTTTAAAGAGGCATTTATTTTTTTACGCTGTACAGTTGGAAAATTTCTCTTTGTTCGAAGCATTTAAAAAAAATACATAAATAAATAAGAAGAAATTTATTAAACGAATGTTAAAATAAATTACTTTTCCTTTCTGTCTCTTTTTAAGTAAAATACGTTCCTTTCTGGAGCCCTGCTTTTTGAATATTATATAAATGATCCTGCAGAATTATGCCCAGGAATACAGTTCCATCATGTACACTATGGGTCTAGTAGGATCACCACATACCACTCTCCTGATGTGTTTATTTCTGGATGTTATTCCCAGCACCTTTTCCCAGTGTCTGAGAAGTAACAACCTTGATTCATTTGAATAGAATACACCTACTTCCTGTTAGGAGAATATAAATAATAGTAGTGAGAGGCTTGCAGAGGTGGCTTACAGATTTACATTGAAAAGTAAGCAAAGATTTCACACTGTGCACAGACGTGTCCAAAATACGTCCTTTAAATGTCTTTGCCCAGCATAATTATAAACCTTGATAGTCACTGGAACTCTGGGTTGGATTTTGTTTTCCTTTAGGTATAAATACCATGTTACAAAAAAAAAAAAATTGCACTCCTGTGTAAATGAAATCAATGCACTTTTTCCTGCGAGTATTCTGATTGGTTGACTTGGTCGTTATCTGTTAAAGAACGCTTTCATCATCGGTGTCAGCTGTATTCAGAGTTGAGTGGAGCGTGCGTAGTGCGGATTTAATACTGAAATTGAGCACACTGGTATTTAGACCTCGGACCCAATTACAGACTTAAGCACGATTCCGAGAGTTGCTTCAGAGAGTACTGTACATGATAAAATAACTTATATCCCACGCAAACATTACGATTTCATAAGCGGGATGTGAAATCTTTCAATAAGTTGTGCACACGAAAAACTATCAGAATTTAATTCAAAATAATAGGATGTGCTGGATCAAGTGCTATTTTGTATGTTGCTTAAAAACAATGAGGGTGGAAGCCATATTGCTCTCTCAGATGTCGATTTCAATGCTTGCAGTTGTCTCATTTATATATCATCATATTCATTTTAAAATCGTCTCTTGCATTTATATAATATTGAATTACATTTATTACAGAAAATAAAATAAAATGATGTTTCCTTCTTCGGTCCATATTTTATATCCTTGTTGTTGTTGTTTTTTCAGGATTAAAAGCAAGTGTTTGTGGAAAAAACCCATGTTAGAAGCTTCTACTCAAGTTTCAGTAGTCTGAACTAATTGCAGGTGATTTTCATAATCTAAATGGTGAAAACCTGTCAAATTGACTTAAGCAGCTGCATAGCCCTAGAGATAAGTAACTTTCTCAGCATAATTGTTGGCACAACTTTTAGGTCACCAACTGAACATGAACCTGGATGTGACAGTCCGAGTTACTGAGTGCCAGGCAAATATCACTCTCTTGTCATTTTACTGTTATCAGGTTAGCTTGCCACCATTAGCTTGCTACGTGTTAGCTAGCGAGCTCAAACACAGTGCCTTGTTAAGCAGGAATCATTTTGATGCCTACAGCGCTGCGTTAAACCAAATCAGAAATTCGGGGTGTCTTTGTGCATACTCCTTTTGGACATGTTGACATTAATACGTACCTCAGCTGGAATACAACTTGTGTTTGAAAACTCACTACAGTTCAAACCCAGCCGTTTCTGACTGTATATTTCTGTGAATCAATATTACATGATTTTAAAAGAATGGGTTAGTTTGTTTCTGGATATATTCATTGTGATGGGGATTCAAATTAAAAATGAATTCCCACATTAATATTTAGGCTGGGTGCATCACCTAGAGTCTGTTTCTCTCTCTCTCTCTCTCTCTCTCTCTCTCTCTCTCTCTCTCATCCTCCTCCTCCTCTTACTTCTGCATGCCTGTCAGGCCCAAAGTGGGTGATCAACATTGGATCTGAGGTTTCTTTATTCAGTAAAGCCAAAGAGTAATGGATTTAATCATTCTTTCTCACTGATTAGGTCTTGCATTATAAATGAAGAAGTTGTAGTCTTAAATACATAACAAAATGTCACTTGTGCCTTCGCTGACAGGCATCTTGACATTTGTGTGAAATAACCTTTAGTAATTGCAAGGATTTTGAAGATAAATTATGGCGCAGTTGAAAATGGGTTCCCACTGTGTAACCATGCAGACTGTTATAATCCATACTGCTGCAAGGCCATGTGCTTAAAATGAGCTGAAACGATTAGATGGGATTTTAGATAGGATTAGACAGAGAGGATTTTAGCTTCTGCTTTGATAATAACGTGTTTGAATCAGATTCTTACACAGTGTTTACCATGTAACTATTTACCATGTACTGTAAATGTACCTGGTAAAGAATTTCTCCAATTTCTGTAAAAAAATAAATAAAATAAAAAATACTGTACGATATTTTAAATGTGTCCGATTGATTAGAAGGTTGATTAATTTCCTATAGCTGCAGCTCTGACTGTTTCAAATGCAATTTTTATATTAATACGCTAATTCTAATATGTTATCGTTTCTACATTAACAGCCTCCAGAGACTTGGTTGCTGGACAAGCCAAGCAAAGTGTAAAAAACTGTTTATTTAGCATTTTGGAAGGAGTCTCCAGTGTCAGAGGTATAGCTATAACTGTAAGTTTTCCAACATGGGAAAGCTTCTTGGTAACATGACAAGCTTCATTTTTTTCTTATTAGTTTAAAATAGAGAGAAAATAAGAGAGGCTGGTGAGGGAGCAATTGTTTATAGCTGTTAATGTAACTTACATTCAGTGATATGACTTAACTTGTTTCATGGACTGTCCACAATGTTAAACATAAATATAACTGAATAAAAAATCCACTATGTCATTCTTCAATTAATAAAAAATAATGAATTGTTGGCAAATTCCTGTGGTATTAAGAAGAATAAAAGACTTCAGGATATGCTGTTATTGGAAAATAATCAACACTGGAGAGGTAATAGCAACTCCAAACAGTAAATAAAGGAAATATTCATTACAGTAATTAACAGGAAACTCTGTCAACAGTTATGTACATGTACACGATAATTTTAACCATATATGTTTTACACTGTAATTCAGATATTAAAAGCGATATTAAATATGCTTATAAAAGAATTAAGTGTATCTGGAATTACATTGCCTTTTTTTAATATTTATTTATTTATTTATTTTACTTCCGACGTCCTTAGCAAATGTCAATCTAATCCAAACAGGATTTCACTTAGCTTACTCTAATGGCACCACTGCCAATGCAGCAATCATAGCTAATGGATTTTCCCACTTCATGGGAGCTGAACGCACTAAGAAAGTTTCAGCAAGATTTAGCAAGATGTCGTGCACACTGATGCATGCTAGAATGACATTGAAGAGTGGGTAACTGGGATTACTTAGAGACGCCTAAAATGCCACGTTTCTCCATTTAACACTCCCTGCATCTGAAAACAGACTCTCGTATTCTTCGCATGTCTGGGCTATGTGTACGGTGACTAGACGGATGCCCTTTCTCACAAGAAAAAAAAACCTCCACCCAATCCTGCTTTTTTTGCCAGAACCATGTGGGAAAAGGTGTTGTGGTCTGATGAGATCAAGGTAGAACTTTTTGGGCATAGTTCTCAAACAAAAAAAATGTTTGGCATAAAACAAGACCGCTTTTCATCCAAAGAACACCATACCAACAGTGAAGCACGGTGGTAGCAGGATCATGTTATGGGGCTTCTTCTCTTCAGCTGGGAATGGGGCTCTAGTCAAGATGGAATTATGGAGATCCCCAAATACCAAACTATATTGGTACAAAACCTGCAGCCCTCTATTAGACAGCTGGAGATGAAGAAAAATTCACCTTCTAGCACAATAACAACCCAAAGCACAAATCCAAGTCAACTAAGGAATGGATTCAGAAGATGATCAACATTTTGGAATGGACCAGTCAGAGCCCTTTCGAAAAACCGTGGAATGACTTCAAGAGGTCTGTGCACAGGAGATCCGCTTGTAATTTGGTATGTCTGGAGAATTTTGCAAGGTAGAGTTTTAAGATAAAATTGTTTTTCACTTGAAATTTGTTGGTTGCTATTTCATATCAAATTGGAAAAAGATCTGATTTGTCTTGGTTTAATTTTTTGCATCACAAAAACCTGCAATTTTCATGGGGGGGGGATTAAACTTTATATAATGTACACACACACACACACACACACACACACACACACACACACACATATATATATATATATTTGGTCGACCATGGTGAGGTGCCATGTTGAACTTCCAGTGACCAGTATGAGGGAGTGTGAGAGTGATGACACCAAATTTAACACACCTGCTCCCCATTCACACCTGAGACCTTGTAACACTAACAAGTCACATGACACCGGGGAGGGAAAATGGCTAATTGGGCCCAGTTTGGACATTTTCACTTAGGGGTGTACTCACTTTTGTTGCCAGCGGTTTAGACATTAATGGCTGTGTGTTGAGTTATTTTGAGGGGACAGTAAATTTACACTGTTACACAAGCTGTACACTCACTACTTTACATTGTAGCAAAGTGTCATTTCTTCAGTCTTGTCACATGAAAAACTATAATCAAATATTTACAAAAATGTGAGGGGTGTACTCACTTTTGTGAGATACTGTATATAAAACTATATCTACTGTATGTTGTGGAATTCCTCTTCAGATATTTCTTAGTGTGCTGGAACTTCACATAACTTTAGATAACATTAATATTCCTAGAAATGGGCTCAGTATTGCAGAAGTTCATTTTTGTCTGACTCAGTCCAGGATCTGCACGTCATCTGCACATTTCAATACCTCTTGAATGCTTATTTTATAGGCTGTTTTTTTTTCCTTCTAATGATTAGAGAAATGGATCTGTATGCCAGGAGCAAGCATGTTCCTCCTGAGTTTAGTGTTTTGATCGATGAGCAGATAAAAGAGAAGAAAGAAAACAGAGGTAAAGAGGAGGTGAGGAGGCAAGCATGTGCTGCCCACACAGACATGGACATTTGACCTTTTGTGAGACTTTGTTTCACAGTCACTTGCAAAGCTGTAAATAATAACAGGCTAGTTGTGAGTGGAGATGCCTCACCTTTTGTGATTTTTTTTTTTATTCTGTGGGACAACAATGAACCTCCCAAAAGAAAGAATGTAGCAGCTGCTGACACCACATGGTACTGAAGAAGATTAATTCGATAGTGACCGATCAGTGTTGTGTGTGGGGGGGTTTACATGTGCATGCTGGATGCCTTGGAAGCTCAAAATCCCATCTCAATCTCATGAAAACCCAGTACTAACTGCTATTTTTATTTTTTATTTTTTGCCAAATCCCCAATGTTCTGAAAGGCTGTACCATTTAATCTGGTCATTTCTTTCCTTTAGTTTTATATATTTATTTCCCCCTTCAACTCCAGGTTTCATCTTCATTTTTGACATAATGAATTTAAGACGGTGGATTCATCTAGATTCCCTTCAAATTCACCCTCAGATGTTTCCGTCTTGACAGAGCGAAATTTCTTCATGCTTCAGGAAGGCAAATCAAACACTCTATAGAGGAGATGGTAGAAAAAGCTGTTGTGCATGGAATAGGATGTATATTAGAAGTTATTCCTGAATAGACCCACACTGTCACTGCCTCAAAAAATAGTCATGTGGCTACAGATATGTATTCAGTTTTTAAAGGTGCGCCATGAATATTGAACGTTTCTCTGACGCAGGTCTTTTTAAGGAAATATTGATTTGTTCTCTTTAGTCTCAAAGCTTAGGTCTTTTAAAATATTTCCATATATAAGACAGCCTTGTCGCCTCTTTTGGGGGTCTTGATTATTTTTCATGTGCTGTCTGTGATACTTGAATATTCGGGTTTGGATATTCAGACATGATGCAAAAGGTTAATATATATATATATATATATATATATATATATATATATATATATATATATATATATATATATATATATATATCCTTGATCATATGATATCCATGATCCTGGATCATATCTCTAGTGTTTCCTTTACAAAGTTCCCTTAACTATTGAAGAAAAGAAAAAGAAAAAACCTTGAGGAACTCTTTTTCTAAGAGTGTACTGCTAACAGATCTAATCCAGTTAAAGAAAAACTTTTTTTTGAACAGAAAAAGGCTCCAAGTATATTCATTAAGGTAACCCTTAACTGAATGAGAAAAATCCATTAATGTGGCACCAGTCATAACAAGAAGTTACATAGTTACATTTAGAACCATGATTGGCTCCTCAGGCTGTACCACTTGGGGAAACCTTGAAGGTTTCATTTTGGAACCCATTTTGCAAGTTCAGACCATGCCAGATAATGGAGAGTGTTGTGGAACTGTAAAGGGGGTGGAGAGATTCTGAGAACTATTGTTGGACATGTGGGTGGCGTCTGTTTTGCACTAGACAGCCAGGTCCCCCACTGATAAGTCTTGTTTTGGAGTTGGAGACTGGAACACACAAGTATACAAATGAAGAGATAGGAATTTAAGGGAAGGAACTAGGAACAAGGTGGAGCTTCAGGCATGGTCTTCAGTTATTTTGTGATTCCATTTAAGAAGCAAAGGACCTAGGCTCCCAAATGGCAGAGCAAAATAGCATTCAACCTATAATTGGCAGGTCAAAAGTTTGATTACCGATGATGCAAAATTTGCCATGCTCTCTGGGTGGGAGTGATGGAAATACTCTCTTCCCTGTCAGTTAGAGTGGACACTAGTCAGTAGTGAGCATCTATGAGTTCATGTATGCTGAAGAGAAGAAATATGGTTTTTCCTTCCAGGGATGTTCAATTGCCATGTGATGAGCAGTGCTGTGAAAGAAAGTATTTGTTCCCACCCTGATTTCTTCTGTTTTTGTGCATCTCTCATGCTAAATAGTTTTACATTCTCAAACTAAATACAACATAGGATTTTCTGGTAGAGAGCAGAATTCATGTTTCCCTCAATTACTGCAAGTTGCCCAGGCCCTGAAGCAGCAAAGCATCCCCACACCATCACACTTCCTCCACCATGCTCAACCGTAGGTATGATTATCTTTTTGTGGAATTCTTTGTTTGGTTTACGCCATATGTAACGGGACCCCTGTCTTCCAAACAGTTCCACTTTTGACTCATCAATCCACAGAACATTCTCCCAAAAGGTTTGAGGATCATCAAGGTGTTTTTTGGCAAAATTCAAATGAGCCTTAATGTTCTTCTGGGTTAACAGTGGTTTTCACTTCGCCACTCTTCCATGGATGCCATTTTTGCCCAGTGTCTTTCTGATAGTGGAGTCATGAACAGTGACCTTTAGTGATGCAAGAGAGGCCTGTAGGTCCTTTTGATGTTGTCCTTGGCTCTTTTGTGACTTCCTGGATGAGTCATTACTGTGCTCTTGGAGGAATTTTGGAAGGTCAGACACTTCTGGCAGGTTCACTACTGTGCCGAGTTTTTTCCATTTAGAGATATTGGCCCTCACTGTGGTTCTTTGGAGTCCCAGAGCCTTTGAAATAGCTTTGTAACCCTTCACAGACTGATGTATTTCACTCACCTTCTTCCTCATCATTTCTGGAATTTCTTTCAATTGTGTTACTGAGTAAGACCTTTTAACCAACTTCATGCTGTTGAAAGAGTTCTATTTAAGTGTTGATTTGATTGAACAGGGTTTGCAGTAATCAGGTTGTGTCTAGTCCAGCTGAACCCCATTATGAATGCAGTTTCATAGATTTGGGGAATTAGTAACTATGGGGGAAAATACATTTTCACACAGGCCCAGTTGGTATTAGATAACTTTTTTTGCTTCAATAAGTAACATTATCATTTAAAAAAATATTTTGTGTTTATTCAGTTTGCATTTGTTTTATCTTAGAGGAGTTTTTTTTTCCATTTCTGAATCAATTTAGTATGAGAGATACAAAAACCAAAGAAATAATACTTTTTCACAGCACTGTAGCATGAGTAGCAGGTAAAAAATATCTGTTGACTAGCTTCACATATCTCGGCAGAAGCACATGTTATCCATCGTCCTCAAAACGTAGCTCTTATGTGATAGGGGAGAGCTAGTTGGTGAATAGGAATTGGCAAAAGACCAAATCGTGAGAAATGGAGGAGGAAAAGAAGCAAAGGACCCTTATCTATTGGAAAGAACCCTTGAGGAATCATCTTGTGTGCTTTGAATGTCTCCCAAAAAATAACCTGTGATGTATAAGAACGTGTAAATACTAAAGTGTCATAGACTTAAACCTGAGTAATGAATCACTGACAAAAAGTCCTACTGAAATGTACAATATCTACCTGCAATGGGCCCTGCTTCTAAGCATAAAGCTAATCATGACCATCTCTCGGTATCTCTCCTCCTGTGTCTTCTTTTGCGTGGTCTGTAATCGAATCATATATGAATAATTTAAAACATGAGCTCAGATCACTTTCTCTACTCGAATGAATACTCCGTCAACATCCGGTAATCATCCATATCAAAAGAGTGATTTTCTGGCCCTCTCCTGCTCCTTTACTCTCTGAGGGCCTGCTGGGAAATATTCAAAACGTCTGAATTGCACTGAATAAATGTTCTGGATTGGAGTAAAAGGGATCATAGCGCAACTGAATGGCTGGACTCTCAAGGCTGAGTCATATAGTAAAATTGAAGCTGTGACATAATGAGGATAATGATGATGATCATATCATATAATGATAATGATGATACAAATCTACAAAATGAGCATAGCCGTCACCATGGAGGAGGATGCTCAGTGGATTGAAATGAGTGATAATTGTCAAATTAAAGTTATTTGCATACAAGTATCGAATCTAGGCTTTCCTCCGATGTATTTGGGTCCAATCCAATTTCACTATGACCTATACATTTCAACTTTGGTGATAACATGGCATGGTGGTCGCTGGGGGAGCAAGAAAAGATTATAATCAAGCCCTCAGGATGAAACTAATCTGCTCTGTATTGTTCAGGTTCAGCATGCAAGGTTTGAATCAATGCAGTCCGACTGCTGGGTTCATTTGATTTGTTTTGGATAATGGCTGAGACACACTCCTTCTTCCCTAACGGTCATACTTAGAGTGGAGTTACACATGCTTAGTGAGGCTTTAATACAGAAATTGTGCACATGGTTATTCAGACTGATTTATTTATGAGTAAAATGATGAATTAAGGTAAAGTGACCTGTAAGCATAGCAAGCATGGCCAGTTTTATTCTTCAAACCACTGTCATGTGTTTAAAATTCGGCTGTCTAGACGCTATTGAAGAACCATGTCTGACTGTTCTACTCAAGAAAATACACACAAATTTCCCTGCATAAATATTGACATAACTTAAATGGGACTTAAATCGCAAACTCTGAATACAGCCCTAAAATAGGAGCACTGTTCCAATTCAGCGGCACAACATGTCCAGGTGCATAGAAAACGAGGTCATTTGTGCAGCAGCGAGCAAAACAGCTGGAAAAGGGAATGGTTTTGTCTAGGTTGAGCAGCATGCAACATACAAGTCTAGTTAGAAGATAGGAATTTCAAGAAATTGTAAATAAGTAAATTAAAGTGGAAACTCTGACTAGCGTTTCATGTCAAGAGTTGATGATATTTTCAGCAAACAATTGTAATTCTTTGAATATGCGGGGGGGGGGGGTACAGTTGTTAAGATGAAACAGAAATAATAGTAAGAATGAGAGCAGATGCTCTGATTCAGCACAAGATAAAGTGGAAAGATAAAGTGTTCGAGGGAGATAAAGAAAAGGAAAGCAAATTAACAGTTGATTATCTTCTGGAAAACACTCTCTGGAGGGAGATATTCACCATACTGGGGTGTTTATCCAACCTGCCCCCTGCTGAGATACACACTACGTCTGAACGTCTTTCGTCCAGATGTGTAATTTTTATCAGCATTACACTTTACAGAAAAGATGTACAAAATGTACAGGTGTGCTTTTATGTGGGGAAACTTTATTTCTCATATGATTCATATTCACATGATTCATTTATTTTCATGTTTTTTACACAATTTATTTGGTATAATGTTTTTTTAACAAATGATTCATTTATTTTCACGATTTCTTTTTACATGATTAATTATTTTATGTGATTCTTTTCACATGATTCTTTTTATTTTCACGTTTTTCGCATGATTCATTTATTTTTACGTTTTTCACATGATTCTTTTATTTTCACATGTTTTTCACATGACTCATTTATTTTCATGTTTTTTACACAGTTTATTTGGTATAATGTTTTTTAACAAATGATTCATTTATTTTCACATGATTTTTTTTTACATGATTAATTTTTGAATGTGATTCTTTTCACATGATTCATTTATTTTCACTTTTTACACATTTAGTTTCATATTTGTTTTTTAAACAGTTCATTTTTCAGTGTGATTTTTACTCATGCGATTTTTACACACAATTCATTTATTTTCACACGTGATAATTTTTAATTTTATTAATGTCTAAAGTTTGACACATTCAATTTATATTCAGTTTTCTTTCACATTTAAGTTTTGAACATTTAATTTTGTTTTCACGGTTTTTTTGAGGCATGAATTGTTTTGTTTTTTATTTCACGCATGATTTAAAATTTTTCACATCACTTATTTATTTCTATGTATTGTTTTTGCATGTTTTTTTCCCACATGGTTTTATCTATCACATATTATTCATGTCACGTGTTTACATGAGTTCAGGTGCAATTTCATACCATCTCATAATATGTTGAAATGCACTTTTACACATTTTTCACACATAATCACATATTACTCAAATAATTCCATGTGAACTGCATGGGGGTTGTATCACATGTGAAGCGTATCAAGATGTCTGCTTAAAACTGTTTAATATACAGTAGGTCTAAGTAGCCTATGTTGTATAGGCCACTCCTTCTCCAAAATGGTAGAATACAACAGAATTTTATGCACAAATGATGGAATCTTGTTCAGACATCTCTCCTACACACACACACAAGAACAGACATCCCTATAGCCAATCTCATCACCATTCACAGTCATGTGCTTTCCACATAAACATCCTCGAGCAGAGGTGTTGTAGCTGTAGGCGGCGTGGAGTTATTGCATTGTCCTGTAAGATAACAGCTTACACAGCCTCTAGGCACGGCTCGTCTCCTTATAAACAAGATTATTCAGATGACCTCAAGGTTTTTGCATGAGAAAAATATATATGATGGCCTTGGAGGCAATAAGCAGTCAGATTCATCATGAGAAACAAAGTTGTACTTTCCTTAATAACTTTTTTCTTGATGCATCACCACTTATCAACATGAAGGAAGGTTTCTAACTTCATTAGATACTTTTCCTTATCTAACAAAGGTAAATCAGGAAAGATTAACTAACTAGCCACTTTAATACGAACACCAGTACCGTTTCACATTCATGCAGTTATCCAATCATGTGGCATGCAGGGAAGTGCATAACATTTATGTAGATACAGACCAAGAGCCTCAGTTAATTTTCAAGTCAAACATCAGAATGAGTGGAATATGTGGTCTCAGATACTGACTTTCGCCGTGACATGGTTATTGGTGCCAGAAACTGCTGACCTCCTGGGATTTTCAAAAACAATAGTCTCTAGGATTTACACAGAATGGTGCGGAAAAAAAAAAAAATCCAATGAGCGCTAGTTCTGCAGGTGGAAATGCCTTGTTGATGAGAGAGGTCAGGAGTGAATGGCCAGACTGGTTCTGAAGCTTACAGAAGGGTTACAGTAACTCAATCAGCTTCTTTTTACCACCGTGGTGAACAGAAAAGCCTCTCAGAACACAAAACACATTAAACCTTGTGGCGTTTACAATAGCAGAAGACCACATAGGGTTCGACTCTTGTCTGTTTAGACCAGGAGTGTCCAATCTTATCCACTAAGGGCCGGTGTAGGTACAGGTTTTCATTACAGTCAAGCAGGAGCCACACCTGATTCCACCGGTTTAATCAGTTGAGTTCAATAGACTCAGGTTTGGCTTCTGCTTGGTTGGAATGAAATCCTGCACCCACACCGGCCCTTCCCGGATGAGATTGGACACCCCTGGTTTAGGTGAGCCAGTGCCCACTGTAGCCTTAGCTCAGTAACCTAACCAGTGAAAAATAGACAGAAAAAGTTGGGGGTTTTTTACTGATGGACCTTCCTAGATCAGGAGATCCTGCTGAAGCCAAGTGTGGCCTATCTCCCTGTTTTGACTCTTTTAAACTAAAAAAAAATCTCATTCGGTCTCAGTCTATTTCTCCTAAAGGAATTTTAGGAGAAACATTTGTGACGAAGTTGATGTCATGAAACACAAGTCAGAATTCTCTTTAAATCTACTGAGATATCCAAGAGAAACCTTTAAGCAAAGAAATTGACCTCTGTTCCATCCCCATCATTTCTCATGTTTCCCAACCCTCTTAGTTTAGTGAGATAAAAGGTGTTTAAATTTAATTAAAGCGAACAGAGGGTGGTGGTGTTGTGGAGCTTTGGCACAAAATCCTGCAGCTTGGCAGTGACTCTGTTTGTAGCCTCTTTTAACCTCCACACCACCCAGCAGCAGCCTTTAAACACAGGCCAAGATCTCATTCTAAAATGCAGTTGTAGGACAGAGCGAGACCTTTATTCAATGCCAACACACTGTCACTGATTTGTGATGGAGTTGTAATGGATTACATTCTTGTTGTGCAACCATCAGGGTATTGTCAGATGTTAAGCCATGAGTGGGAAGAAAAGTAATGCAATGATGGGATGAGATTTCCATGTGTATACTCTGATTAAGCACGTCAGTGAACTAGGAAGAACATCATGTCACCAAACTCTGCTTTGCTGAGCATGACGGTCATTGTCATAAGTATCGGAATGGCCGGTACATGAGGGGCAAGTGTGTGTGTAACATTATGTGTGTTACGGTTCGCTGAGTTCTGTCATTGAGCTGTGTTAGTCAGCTGGTTGAAGAGAGCTCTGTCTGCTCTGAATAGGGTATAGATCAGAAAGTCAAGCTGAACAATTCTAGAACTGTTTGTTAAATTATATAAGACTGAAAAGAACCCAATACACACAGATACACACACATAATAATATAATATATATTATTAATTTAGAACTGTAGTTTAATTCCGTGCTAATACATAAATAATTACATTTTATTGTTGATGTGACATTTAACTCTCTGAGTTATCTTTTGTTTATTTTATCCATCAGTGCGACACTTGAACTTGTCTACCACTCATAGGTTTTTGCAAATTATCATTTAATTTGTAAATAAATTAAAAATAAATCCACCAATGGAAGTGTGTATTCTGATCAGAAGTAACGTAATGAGTAAATGTGCCGTGCGCAGACCAACTAATCGATAATGAGATTCGTTGACAACGATTTTCATAATCGATTATTATCAATTTTATTGATTAGTTGTTGCAGCTCTAGTTTCTACAAATTTAACCTTGGGATCTATCAACAGAACCTGACTTAGTCCCACTTTTACTGATTCCTGATTAGTATTTCTGTTCTTGTTGATTCTGCCCCTCAGTAACAAGCAAAGTCACATAGACACAATGGAACATTGATTCAAAATGGACATGGGTTTGTACAAGTCTGTAATTCCCCATCTACCGTAGGGCCCAACATTCTGAGTCCACTAACAAGAACATCAGCCTATTCATTTGCTCTTATATAAAGGGTTCCTGGAGCGTTCTGTGGTTGGTTAAGGTTTCTACATTATGAGAGAACGCAAAATTTTTAAATGCAAAACCCTGCAACATTTTCTTTACATAGATAGTATGAAGTAAAACCAGTTTTTAGGAAGCAATGACTAGGGCTATAGGCAAGACCGCCATTGTGAAGTCCAAGACCAGGACTAGCCGAGATCAATTCAAGACCGAGTCGAAATCAAGTCAAAATTGAGACTAAATGACAGCTAGACTGAGTCAGAATCAAGAGCAGACCATTAAATCCTTTTCTAGACCAAGCCTATTCCTCAATTAATTGGCTTCATGTGTTCATTGTGCCCATATTATTATTTAAAGGCTCTCAGTCAAGACCAAGACCCTATTTAGCAAGACCAGTGCCCAACACTAATAGAACTTCAAGTCAATACAGACAATGTCTCAAGACCAGGCTTGAGTCCTGTAGTCTACAAATAACATTTAACTCATTAAAGAGCGTTTCATATACACACACTTACAGACGGTGATTTAGAGTAGTCATGCACCTAAAAGCTTCTTTCTGGGATGTGGGAGTAAACCGGAGTATCCAGCAGAATCAGATGTGGATATCAGGAGAATATGCAAAACTCATGATTTCAGGACCTAGCCCCAGATCCTGGAACTACTGTATTACGCACCAATGCGGTCTGCTGCACAAACCCTGCCACCCAGAACATTTTTGTTTCTCTTCTCATTGGTAAATAGATTCACGGAATACCTGAGGAGCTTGCCTAAGAACAAAATGATATCATTTTTATACATATTTTTTTTTAGTTTTAAAGTGTGCTCGGCTCAAACAGCTCTTCATCCCCATTTGCAGAAAGAGCAAAGAGGCTCTTTGAGTGTAGAGGAAAAATAACACCGGGGCGAGTTTTTGAACTAACTGTTCGCTGACATTCAGCTCCTGCAGAGAAAACAAATCACTGGCAACCTCCTTCTGCCTTAATTCCTCACACAGGTGAGGGTAGAAGCACGGCTGGAGAGAAAGAGGGAGAAAAGAATTCAGGAGTCAAAAGCACATCCAGCTGAGTGTGAATGGAGTACCTGCCAGATGTGTTCTTTCTGCCATGGTCTCTCTTCCTCTTTCTAGTTGGCACCGCTCTCACAGCACCCCAGTAGAACATGTCAGACTTTGAAATGTCCATAAAGCTTTTGCCTGTTTCAATCTCAGATCCAGGCAAGGGTGGTAAAATGCAGTTTAAGATTGTTCTTTCTTTATATCAACCTGTTGCTGAAGTCTCAGATCTGATTGGTTAGAAGGTGTTGATTCATTTTCTAGAACAGCTCTGACAGTAGTACCGGCTGTAATTTGTTCTCTAGCTCAGTCACAGGAACTTGTGTGGCAGATGTTCCACATAATGTAATAACCAATGAAAAACATGCTCATATTTACCAAAGAGCAACATTTAATTGCTCATTTATTGACGCTTGCAGTTTATTTTGCATGGAAGATTCGCATGTTTGTTTGTTTTTGTTTTTTTGAAGGAGTCTCCAGCGGCAGCGTTTTCACACTGACGTGAAATTTTTCGCTAATCAACTCTGGTGTGGTAACAGTAACTTGTGAATGTGTTATCATGAGTACCATAACAATTTGACCCACAACTGGTTGGGGTACTTGATCCCGGACTCAGATTCAAGTCCGGACTCGAGTCCAATTATGAACGAGCTCGGATTTGTCACGCACTCGGGTAAATTTGTACTCGGACTTGACACGGACTCGGACGTTTTGGACTCGGTAATTTTTTCAAGTACAGTCGAATCCGTGTCATGTGTAACATGAAAAGAAAGATTAAAAAATATATAACAACATAAACAGACACCCCACCTCTCCAAGAAGTTCCGGGGGTCTCTCGATAGCGACTCCCTGACGGCCGCAAATTTTATATAATATCCTGGAAATGAATTTTTATTGAGAGTGAGCGAGAGACCAGTAGGAGCAGAGAGCGAGGCTGCGTCTGAAACCGCATACTTACCTACTATATAGTAGGCGAAATATATACATGTATTTCGGCTGCTATATAGTAGGTAAGTATGCGGTTTCAGATGCAGCCTGAGTGATGAGCGAAAGAGTGACAGAGAGCGTATCCTGATGGGTCTCTCTTTTTGTTGACCTCTCTCTCTCTCTCTCTCTCTCTTCAGTTCATCGATCAGTTCAGTGTACCCCTGTAGTTCAGCGTCACTGTAGTGTTTATGTTCGTCATGGCAGAGTGTCCAAAAAAAAAAAAAAGAAAATACAAAACGTCCTTCACCCCAGACTACACTAAAGTGTACCCCCTGATTCATAGGGGTCAAAAATAACAACAGTTTGGCAAGTTTTCCAAAATTTTCAACTTTTTGATTGCCCATGTTGGGTTAAATGATTGTAAAAGACATGTTGAGGAAAGTTTAACAGGTGTCATATGTTCATTAGTATAGCTAATGTCATTTAAAGTTGCTGGTTAGCTGCTAAGGAGCTACTCTATTGATGTCCTATGAGATGAGGACAAACTCTCTGTAGACTTGCTTAAAGTTTTAATAGAATTTTCTTTAAAAAAAAAAAAATTGACTAAATGAGTTGAATATAATGTAATTGTAAATATTACGTACATATTTTAATGTCACATTTAGCACCCCTAAACATTTATCATCTGATGATTCCAGTCTTGAATTTCATGTAAAATGTGAAATGAACTTCTTAATGTAATAAATATCATAAACCCTGCTGATAGGGTTTTTTTTTTCTTTCTTCCATTTTAGGAATTAAAATGGAAACTATTAAACAGTTATGTGTATCGATTTTATGTTAGTACCATTACAATCGTCAATATTTCCATTACAATTCACATACAC
The DNA here is from genome assembly GCF_001660625.3 of Ictalurus punctatus. NCBI lineage: Eukaryota > Metazoa > Chordata > Actinopteri > Siluriformes > Ictaluridae > Ictalurus > Ictalurus punctatus. The sequence continues at coordinate 15,709,044 of NC_030436.2, forward strand.
AAGACAATAAAATTATATACAGTAAGACCAATGTTTCATAGAGAGAAGTTTTGTTTATGTGGCCAGATAGAAACGTGGGTCTGAATAAAATGCTTCAGTACAGGGCACATCCTTCTGTTCCCATGCCAACACGCAGTGCTAGGACAGCAGCAATGACCAGGGCAGGGTGACACTGTGTGTTTTTCACATGCAAACACTTTCCTGCATTCAGCCAGATCCCCTTAGCTCTCCTCTGGGAAAATGATGCAGCCTCATTGGCTGTAATTAGCTCTGTTCCATTAAAGCAATTTGCCTCATTTACAGGACCACTGATTACCTTCAATTGTTTGATGGAAATGTGTACCTTTCTTTTCACTATCTGTGCTGATTTTCCCATGACAGATGTTTGCGCTTGGATTTATATGAAGTTTAGCTGTTTGCTTGACAAAACAAAGACCATTACAAGCAAGAAGATATTTAGCATTGTTTGAGTCCTTGTATTGAAAAAAAAACATCATAGTTAATCTGCATATCTATTGCTCTTGAATATCGTGCACACCAAAACCTGAACGCTGCATACTGAATATCTTTATATGATACAATAAGAAAAAGGAGTATGTTTGTAAAAAGGAGCTTTTATCTCAATTCTAACCTTGGGCTTACGTAAATATTTCTTAAATGATATCTTAAACGCCAGGAGCAATATTACGTCCCGTACCACTGTCTGACAGTTTGACGTAACCATAGTAGGTCATGCTGAAATTTATGCTAAGAAATCATTTTAAAAAATAATAATAATTAAACATTTAAGTTCTTTACTATGATGATTTCTGCATTCTAAGTGCTATGAGAAATAATGGCGACTACGTACCAAATTACTGGAATAAACCAGGAATAAATAGCAGTAGATAGAAGAAGAAGCCTTTATTTGTCACATGCATTACAGCACAGTTAAATTCTTTTCTTTGCATATCCCAGCCTGTCAGGAAGCTGGGGTAAGAGCACAGGGTCAGCCATGATACTGCACACCTGGATCAGAGAGGGTTAGGGCCTTACTCAAGGGCCCAACAGTGGCAGCTTCGTGGTCCTGGGGCTTGAACCCCCAACCTTCTGTTCAGTAACCCAGAATACTGGTGAGGCACCACTGCTCCAATAGGGTATGGACAAGCTTATAAATTTCCGCTTTTACTGTATAAATAAAAACAGCACCTGACTAATTCAGTGGCATTAAGTTGAGCGCATGACATATACACTATATATATATATATATATATATATATATATATATATATATATATATATATATATATATATATATAAAATAAAACGCAAAATAATAGAATGTGCTGTATCAAGTGCTATTTTATAAGCTGCTGAATAATGAGGGTGGATATTGGGAGCCATATTGTTGAATTATTATATAAGATGCACTAATTAATCTGATAATTTTCAACTCCAATCTTACCATATATAGTATCCTTCAGCAATAAACTAGACTCCTATTAGATTTCAGCGCTTGCGATCTTCTCATTCCTATATCATCATACAGCAGTCCTTTTTTAATCAGTGTTTCAAATGGTCTCTTGTTTTATGTACATTTAACAACAAAGAAAAACACTATTTCTTTCCAGAGTCTGCGTTTTGTATCCCTGTTTATTTTTCTCTCGAGCTCAAAGTCAGTGTTTGTGTTTAAAGGCGGCGTTCTAGGCGTTATTAAGCAGGCGCGTAACCCGACCTTGAACACACACAAATTTCCCCTTTGTAAATACTTCTATAACTTGTTAAGTTGGGTATTTTCCTACTGCCCAAGCTGGACTGAAAGGAACTTCTAATTGTAGAGCTTCTTCTATGGATGTTCAACGTTTTATTGGGTTTGTTTTGGAATAACACGTTAGACTAACGTTAGTGAACTGATGGTAGAATTATACACAAAGGCAAGTTATTAGAACTGGAACATCTCAATTTTTTTTTCACACTTTCCCTCAGGTGTTTATGAAGGGACCATCTGCTCTTGATGACAGTAAAAGAATCTCACTGTCCCACAGTCACACACACACGATTCATGCTCCGTACGACCCGAATGAGACTCAGGAACGCTGCAAAACCAAAAAGTGTGAGGAGTGTGTAGTTTCTAGTCAAAGTGCAGAATCAGAACATGGCCTTTTTTTTTTTTTGTGGTTTCTGGAGCTAGCGCTGGACTCGCAATAAATATTTTATGTAAGGCATCTCTGTCTCATGAGTTTTCATATAGATTTTTTAAAAAATGTTGATGCCCTTATTAAGACAGTCCTCAATGTCCTTCATATTTTCTTCTCCTTCTGAAGAAAATAAGAGAGAGAGAGTGTGTGTGTGTGTGTGTGTGTGTGTGTGTGTGTGTGTGTGTGTGTGAGTGAGAGAGAAAGAGTGAGGAAGGGAGTGGACAATTAAAAGGTATCTTAATATAATGAGTCTGCATGTCTATGAATGTATAAATGTGTTAAAGACTAAAACTTTCCCTGAAGGATCACACTGTCTGCCCTCTCTATCACTTTCTTTTTCTGTCTCTCTCTTTCTCTCACTCATTCTCACACACACACACACACACACACACACACACACACACACACACACACACACACACACACACACACACACACACAGATTGCCAATAAATAATTCTTTAACAGATGAGTTCATTTATGTTTGGATTCAAGCTGTTAAGAGGGAACTTGTTTTTTCTCTCTCTCTTCTTCAGAAAGTCTGACTCATTGGCAAGTTTTTTCATCCAAACAGGCAAAGCTGTCATACCCTGTTTTGAATGTGTCTTCTTGAACATATCTTAAAAAGACCAAACGTTCCAGCTTTATATCACTCAGAAGACCGTCTGCTTTTTTTTTTTTTTACATCTCAGTGAAATAATCATAAGTCATTCTTATTCAATCATCATCCATCTATTTATTTCTCCTGTTTAGTGATGTTCGAGGCTTGTCATCTGAACGAGCGGATCAGCTTCGAGAGCAGCGACCCCAAATTCGGCGTCCGTCCGGACGGATCTCTGTACGTAGAGCAAGACGTGATGAACCTGTCCGAGCCTATCCAGTTCATGGTGACGGCTCAGGGGAGCAAAGACACGCAGATTTGGGAGACGACGGTTAAACTGGCCATCGCCGGACACCCACTTCCTCCCCTCATAAACCAGGTGAGGAAGATCATTTTTTAAGTAGTTGGTTTCGTAATCTCTAATATTTGTGTAGTCACATGTAACTTATAAACTGTCTGTTCTTAAACTCAATCTATAACATGCCGCTGTTGAAATCTGATCGATCAGAAGGTGTTGATTAATTTCCTATAACAGCAGCTCTGACAATAGTGTCAAATAAGTTTATATTAATTGCACTTCTTTTAATATGTTCTTTCTGTAATATTTCTATGGGAACAAGGTCTGTACTCAGGGACCTATGTGGAGGATGTTTACATCATTTAAGCTTCACAATAAGCAGATTTAAACAAATAAATAAATGTTAAAAAACATTATTTAAACCCTAAACATGTGTAGATGTTTCTCTGGTGTGGAGATGTTCAACATTTCTGAAAGAAGACAGTCGGTGTTAGTGATTTAAGGTACAGCTATTACTTTAAGTGTTCAGGATAAAGGACTACCATTTACCTAGCATGACTAGGTAGCATGTTTATGCATTTCAAAATGCTAAGTCCCAGATTGAACAGGAAACACGATCCACAGAGGTGATTAAAAGCAGGATTTACAGACAAATGAGTTGCTTTGGACTCGAAGGTGATGATCTCTGTTCAATATGTGATGGTCACGTTACCGTTTAAGGTCTCTTGGTTGTCAGTTCTGCATTATGTCCTGGCACAAATATTTTTCCTCTTGCTTGATGATGATGATAGGTCGCAGCTGCATTAGTGATGGTATTTTCTCCTTTTGAACCCTAACGCACATCTGAGTTGGTGTGTACCTGGTTTATGCAAACGCCCTTCCCATTGGCACTGGGACTGTTCCTGCATCCAAAGTGACCCAGAAATGGCAAACTGCAAGAAAGGACTAAGGTTTCTCCGGGGAGGAGGACATGTGCTCCTCTCGCCGTGTCCCTAACCCCTCACATGTCCCTGCCTTCTGTGCAGCCATTTAGAGAAGCCTTTCTATGCCAGACTGCTGAAGGGCATCTACACACACATGCCTAAGCACACACCCAACCAAATGTCCTAAATGGGCTTTGGGATTAGAGCAAGATAATCAGTGTATAAGGCAGCGCTCCCTAACACAAATTGTTTTCTAGGATGAATTGTTGGTCTCATGATAATATTAGCTAATACGATCTGCTGATTAGATATTCACTCTGAGGCCTGATTTAGAGTGCAGTGTGGAATCTTTATAGCTCACAGTACACTGGCTCAGTGTCACTATGGCTGAACTTGACTAGTCGACGTGCTAAAAAGGAGAATAGGCTCTTGAATAGTCTAGTGTATAGAAACTTGTTAACTTCTGAGTAGCAAGAGAGAAAATTTTTGATAGATAGTTAATAAGACGGCCTTATCTCGCAACAATTTTTCAGCCCTGTTCACGCTCTCCCTAATGCTTTAGACACTGTTTATTTTTTTAGTTTATATGAACCGAATATCAATGTCACCATCGAAAATATCCATTTCAGCTTTATTAGTCATATAAAATATCACCTGTATCAGTCATATTAGCTGAGATGACTAAAATCTAACAGCCACTGTATTAGCAACTCTACAATGAAACTATTAGGACTGAGTCATCCATTATATCATGAAGTCTCTTTAAAGGCATAATAATAATGATATGAGAAAACAGAAAAGTTGTGTAACCATTTTGTTCAAACCAAAAAAAACGGCTGTTACATTTTCATATAAACACAGCCCGAAGTGTTATTCCAGTTATACCACAGCCAAGCGCAGTATAGCAGCTGTAAACAGTCATTCCCTTACCATCCTCTCTCATGTCTCTCTCTCGCATGCAATAAGATTCAAAACACAGCTTGTCAAGTTGCCGAGAAAGAGGGTCTTCTGTCCTGAAGCCTTTCCCACATCAGAAACGTTACTTTTACAAAATGCTGACACTAGAGACTCCTTAAATGAATGTTAAATAAACACCTCCTTACAGGAAATAGCACATTTATTTTTAGCCTTAGATTAGTAGGAGGCCCTATGAATGATCTGTTATTACAGAAATGATGACGTATTAGAACAATTAGAGCCATGATGTTATAGAAAATGAATCCACACCTGATTTAAGAAGTATGAGATCATGCCCTCTGCAACTGTACGTGAGTAATTTAATCTAATATTTCTCATTTCAAATGTCAAGTATTCATTGTCCATATTGTTTTGGAAGATAATTATTGCTTTTTTCTTAAAATAATTAATAAATTTGATTATATTCGAGATAGTTTTACTTGCTAAAATCCCATTATTTTCAGTGTTTTTTATGAAGAACCGAGTGCCTTCTTTCATGTACTCCATGGATGGTGAATTTATAGAGTGTGTATAAATTATACATATTATTTATATCATATAATTATACACACTTCATTCGGTTTTAATCCTAGGTGCAGGTTGTGAAAGTTTATCTCTTTTTTTTTTTTTTAATTAAAAGATGATTAACAGGATCTTATCATTATTTGCAATAGGGCTGTGATGGTGGCCATGACAACCGTACCACCGGGGTGGTAGTTTGCCACCTGCAGTGGTGTCACATCACATGCCATGTTAAGGTTTCTGCTTGAGTGGGCACTATGACAAGTACAAAGTACAACGTTTTGTATACAAGTGTAATAATAATAACAGTCACTATGTTAATTTGTATTTATAGCCTACCACATAGCAGGAGATTTTATATTAATACACAAATTATGTTATCTTAATCAAACCTTATATGGTGGTGTCTGTTAGTTTGGCGCAGGTTTGTTTGAGCGCGACGAAATCCAGTCAGGCGAATTCTGCTCTTTCACTTCGGGTTCTGTTGCGATGGATCTTGTTGGGAAACCAAATGTTACATCGGCGATCTGGGATCATTTTGGATTCGTGCCTAACAAGAGAGGTGAACCAATAAATTTGGATGAAGCCAAATGTCGGCTTTGTGAAGGGAAAAAAAGAAGGGTTAAACGTGGCAAACACCAGCCTACGAATCTCAGGATCCAAAAGTGTATAGTATGTATGCACTATTTTGGGAGATCTTCTATCTCTACACTAACACTACAATTAACAATATGGTGCATGTGGGAAATCTCGAACACTAAATGCTTTGACAGGAAGAGTTATTAAGTGACTTATTAATAAACTCAATACCAAGTGGTGATTAATTATGGAGTAACCACTCTTAATTGCAATGTCTGAGATATATATATATATATATATATATATATATATATATATATATATATATATATATATATATATATATATATATGATGAGGTTTGTGTGACGCTATCCATGAAAATATATTGCATGTAGGTACAAAGCTGAAAAGTTTTTGCTTTGGGTTGGGCTGATGGAGCTGAAATAGAGCAGACATTTTTATGCTTTAGACCCTATAACATTTTACTAACACTGCTTACACAATTCTAAGTTTATCTGTCCCAATATACTCATCTCTGACTGCACTGACCTGCATTTATGCTCAGTCTCTGCTGTAGAAATCATGGTTTCTGAAACTTTTCTCTTTTTTTTAATGTATTGTGCTGTTTTGGTTGTTGGCCGTTTTTGTAATGAACAGAATCATTTTCAAGCAGTTTACTAAACCACAAGTGACACTGTACATAACAATCACTGCTGAAATTCACATGTATATCACTGAAACAACAGATCGAAGTTATTCATTCTGTTGGAAAGAACCATATTTGTAAGTGCTTTAGATTGCCAATGACATTTACAAACAGGATTTCAGAGCTAAATTATAGCATATAGTACTTGAAAGGCAGTAGTATTATCACATATAAAGATTTTATACAGCCAGCTTTGGAACTATCGACAGCCTTTATAAAGGCAGGGAAAAACGAATTGTGTAAAATAAACGTCACGTACAATTTTGCAAACCTTCAAACTCTTTCAAAGACTCAAAGAGTTGGAGAAACTACATATCTTTTGTTTAACACGAAGCTATTACCTTTTTACTAATAGTATTTTCTATCTCAACCCTGACCCGGACCCAAAACATACTTGCCTGTGCCAAAAGGTTAAGACTTGCCAACAGAAAATATGCACAACCTTACAACACGTCCAAATGAACATGTTTTATATGTTGGTTTAGTGGTTATATACAGTGGATTAGAGATTATCATATTTGCCTCATACTGCCAGGGTCGAGGGTTCGATTCCCACTGCCGCCCTGTGTGTGTGGAGTTTTCATGTTCTCCCTGTTCTTCTGGAGTTTCCTCCAGATACTCTGGTTTCTTCCCACAGTCTAAAGACATGCGTTGTAGGCTGGTTGGCATTTTCAAATTGTGTGTGTGTGTGTGTGTGTGATTGTGCAAGGAGATGGATGGGTGGATGTTTGCTCCTTTTTATGAAGGGTGGCAATAATTTATACACAATGTATTTGCCCTAAACTTGACATGTTCAGATTCTGATACTCCATTAAGGCCTATAGTTCCATAATTCTTACAGGTTTGCTGTTCCTACAGCAATGTGACTTTTGTTGGAAGAACACAGAGATGAAGAAGGCCTCGGGCATATGGAACAGTCATGCTGTGGGATTGGCGTGTACCCATGGACATGACTGTGTTCCCTTTTGAGCTAAAATGGATCAGGCACTCAAGCCCCATGTTCGTCCCAACACTCTCATCTGTCTCCAATATATCCCACTTTCAGTGTGATGGGACTTTCAGCTAACGTGTGATTGAAAGGCAGAAGGGAGCAGTTAGTGTGATATCATTTGCATATTTGTACGGGCTGCCATTTATTATTCATGATAAAATCATAAATGGGGGTCACTTATCTTCTTTATAATAAATGAATTGTCTCTAGTGAGGGAGTAAATGTCTCGGAAGTGAAAATTTAAATTTAGCTCAATATACCGATTTTTGAAGTATACATACACTGCTCACATCACAGGAATTCTATGTATATAGATTCTGTAAAATGTACAAAATTGGTTATATTTCAGTTCCACATGTGAGCGGTCCGTTTAATACAGAATGGGTACTTTTATGACGCTTTGTAACAGGAAAGTTCCTGCATGTGGAATAATTTTGCTCAGTGGAACAATAACCTCCAGATGTCTGCAGCATGGCTGTGGGCCGACAGTCGCCCGAACGGGCATCTCCCCAGCGGAGTGCCAGCTGGCTGGGTTGGTTCTTCTGGAGCTCAGAGCAATCCATGCAGCCATTTCACACTCGCTGACTCCTGAATGCCCATCAGGCATCGAGCCTGTTCAGGTTTATTTCTCCACACCCTCCTTTTGTAATCGTCACAGTTGCTTGTTAGGAATCTTGTTTTAAGTCTGCGTCTTGGCATTCGCTACAATGTGATACATGAATTCGTTCTCAAGCGTACTTTCTGGCAATGACTTCTTGCATTGCACAAGAGAGATTACAATGAGATCTGATTGGATAAATATGGCATATTATTAGATTTGTTCCGTCTCTCCGATGAGACATTAAACCAAGGTCCTGACTCTCTGTGGTCATTAAAAATCCCAGGACACTTATCGTAAATAAGGAGAAATTCCCCCATTAGCCCTTCTCTATCATGGCCCCCTAATAATCCCCATCTCTGAATTGGCTACACCACTCTCTCCTCTCCACTAATAGCTGGTGTGTGGTGGGCGTTCTGGCACAATATGGCTGCCGTCGCATCATCCCCCAACGCCCCCATCCCCCCCATGTAAAGTGCTTTGAGTGTCTAGAAAAGTGCTACATAAATGTAACTGTAATGTCCCTGTATTTCAGTTGAGACAAGGTGGAAAGGAAGAATAGAAAGTGAATGAGCGAGAGAGAGAGAGAGAGAGTGTGTGTGAGAGAGAGAGAGAGAGAGAGAGAGAGAGATGGAAAGGACGAATGTTCAGTGTTAATGAACAGATCTGGGTGGAGAGAGATAAGAATTTTATCAGTGTTGGAACACATTGGGCTTTGGCTTTGCACACACAGCGGCACTGAAGCATCACTGTCACTTTTTGCAGAGTGGACGGCTGCATCACTAAGGTCACACCATGTAATTTGACATAAATTGTGAAGCAATTGCTTCCTTATGGAAACCATGATTGCTACAAACCTACAATACAATACACAGTACTTTTATAGGGCACTTTTACACAGGGTGAGAAATCCTATTGCAAAACATGTTGCAAATTCGATGCTGTACAAGATACCTTGTACCTTTTAAATGGATGGTGTTTTCTATGCTGAGATCAATTGAGAAGAGTTGTTGTTGTCTCTCTTCAGTAGCAGACACAAATTAACATTATTTTTGAAATGAACAAGTATAAACATGTTGAAAAAGCTGCGTTTCAAGCTCGGTTGAAGACATGACAGTTTGCTGGCTAGTATTTTGAGTAGCTAGTTGTTAATGTTGCCTCTATATTGTATTGCATCATTATAGTGCTCCAAGTATCCATATCTGAATTCAGATTTAAATCCAATGTGGGTGTGACCTACAGTAGAATTTTCGTTTGTTTTTAAATTAAATTTGAAAGTTAATATTATGCCTCTGGAACCTCAGCGGTAGAAATGCATTGTCAGCATGGTTTGTGAATTCTGGCTCCTCAACCTCAGCTACATCACCCGAGGTCATAATTGGTCTTAATTTGAAATGTGCATGTGCAGTTATTTTTGTTTGTTACCCTCCCCATGATTGTATTGACTAACTAGAGGAAATTCAGCAACCTAGTCATTTTAGATACGACAATAGTTGGTTCTGTTTCTCAAAATATAAAGAGACGAGTAGCATAATTGAAAGTATTGGACCCTGACCAGGCAGTTACTAAGGATGAATGAAAGAACACAGTGCCATAGCGTTTCAGTCCTACCTCCCTTTGCTCTATATCTCAAACTAGTTAAGTCTTCACAATTTGCCATTCCCAGGCAGTATTCGTGTGAATGGTTAACTTACATTCTCTGTGTAGCTTCCTCTCTCCCATATATTGCAGCCCACTGGGAATTGTCCCAGTTCTCTTGATGGCCAATCCATCATTATCCTTCCTCTTCTTGTTTCACTTCCACACTTTCACAGATCTACCTATACACTCTCGCATACCAGTTTCCAGCTTCTTTAGTCACACCATAAAAAGCACTAAAACAAATGAGAAGGAAGACAATACAATATGTTGGCTCACATATGGTCAGTCTTTCATACTGACAAACCCTGTCCTTGATAGGCTGACCCTACTTCATTGACCCTTAGGCTTAATTTGCCTACTGTTGTAATGTACTAAGCTCAACTAAAGAGTCAGGATCCATGTACAGAGTTTATTGACTTACAATCTTAAATCATAGTCCTTAGGCAGTAAATGGTCAAAGACAGTATTGGTACCAATTGTCAAATCAAAAGCATAATCCGAAGAATAGTCTAACACATTGTAGTAAAGTGACTAAACACAGAATAAACAATCAGAGAAACCACGTTCAAGTCTTACACAACTCGAATGAATGGCAAGACTTTGCACTTCCTGACTGACATGTGTCCTTAAATAGAGAGCAAACCGGAAAATAAACAGGAAACAAGCCACTCATTGGTCTGTTTGTGGCCTAAAATGTCCTACCTGAAAGCCTGTCTAGTCTGTTGTCAAACACACTGCACCTTTAAGTGTTCCCCCAATGGAGCAACCAGTGAACCCTTAAGTGTTATTGATGTTAACCTTTTTTCCTGAGCAGACGTATTTATTATTAATTATTATAGTTAGATGTCAACTGATTCTAAGGTATTTAAAACCTGAGAATAGTACTTTTATCAATGGTAACCTTCTCATTTCGATTCCAATGAAACTACTCAGATGTTCAATTTGAACTGAGAAACAAACAAATGAACAAGAGACAGGCAGGTAAAGTGTGGTTGAGATTGCTATTGAAAAGTCCACCAGCAGATTTAACAAAGATGATTTTGTCAAGGATGGAAGGAGCACCAGAGGGTATAGGCAACAACCCAACTAGATGAACAGAGTTAAAGCCTCTAAAACAAGACAGAAACATTCATCAGTCGGATTGGCCATCTTAACCTTCTCCTTGGCCTTTGGACCAGTGACAACATTCTCACCACTGTCCGTAGTGTTTTCCTGTCAGTTTTACTACTGAGGTGGCATTTGATCTGTCAGATGCCGTTTTGTACATGGCCATAGCGTGCGTCACTGTTGAAGTGCTCTGTCATACGGGCGCTCTAATGTGGTCCCAGCTGTGATTTATTACCCTGAAAAGCCCTTTAAGTGAAGACCCTGTGGTTGTCTTAATAATCCCTCTTTCGGACACAGGTGTACAAATGTCAAACATGAATTGTTTTGTAGCCTTAACACTGACAAGAGCAGCTAAATTAGACATGCAGGGTTTTGTGACTTGTCGGAGGAAAGATGTGGTTATCTAAATCTAGTGCGATAACATACAAGCCAAGCATAAGATCCTCTTATTTGTGTTGGTGATGTCTTTCTTCTTGTTGCAGTCATCTTGATTTTTCTTCACATTTAGTCAGACAGGTCAAAATATACAGTCTCTCTTGTACAGCGGCATTACACATTGGAACACAAATGCTTCAGATATATTTGCCCAGCAATGAATCTTGATGAAACAGGAATTTTTTTCACAAAAAATTGATGAAGCCCAGCTCTCCAAGAGCTTGAGACACTGAAGGGTAGGTGTGATCGGATGGTGCATTTGTTAGTAACAGTCTAGAAGGACTATTCCATCATTCTCTACTCATACAGCAGGGACGTAACCAAATCTGAATACATTATTCGGAATAAACAGATATTATGTGCACATACATATAGAAAAAACATTTGCACAAAATGTTCACAGGACATCTGGTTAAGACTAGAGGCTAGACATCTGGACTGGGATCCTGTGGGACGCACCGAAAAAGTCGCTAGTGGGTGTTTTTTACTTTCATGTGGGCATGAGTGAGTAGTCAGATATGAAGCTGAAGCGGATATGGAAAATATCATGAGGGGTACAAACAAAAATAATAACTATGTGAGCAAGATTAAAGATTGGACATCTCTACCGATTATGAACCTGTAGCTTGATGTAGCTGAGCTTGAGGAACTATCAGCGCAAGAATTCGCAGATATGGACATTTGGCACACTGAACAGATGCAGGGAGTTGCATTGCGTTACACCATGCATTGTTATACAGTAAGGAAGTTGTGGTGTTGCTTGCCCATCTCTTCTCAACAACAGTATGACACAAGGATGTAAATAAGCCTGAACCTTTTTTTTTTTTTGCTGATTTTTTAAAATTGTAGTCCCGTGTGTTTCTGTTTTCACAGATTGGTGATGAAACTGGTTACCACTCAAGATCCCACCACAATCACTACTCCAATCCCAGAGTCATCATGTTCCCACGTCGACACCAACGAGGCTCCTCCACCAATGGGCTGCGCCGTCAGAAGAGAGACTGGGTCATTCCTCCCATCAATGTGCCCGAGAACTCTAGAGGACCCTTTCCACAAATGCTCGTCAGGGTGAGTGACAGCTCTGACCATATCAAATATTTGTATTTTTGAGTCACTAAATCTTAAAACTTTGAGAAGGTTACTAAAAGTTTTATATCTGTTGACAGTCTCAGAAATTCTTCTGAAGTAGTGGAATAGTTGAGATGAAAGCTCAGCATTACAACAGAACATTCTTGAGAGCCTCCATACACAGAAAGCTCCTGTTTCTTCTCTGGAGAGTTCTCGGGTATAAAGTGGGCTCAGATTGAAGCTTTGACATGAAGGACTGATCTGTAATGGGTTTTGAAACGAGGCACAGAGTCTAATCAGTCTGGTGTTCAAACAGTGATTGGTCTTGATGTCTTTTTTGGAATTGTTGTTGGATTTAAGTGGTTTGCCTCTCTAGATTTCTTTCTATGAGCAGTTAGGTCCCATTTAAACATCACACAGTTGCAGAAACACAACGAAAAATAGAGATGCATCGAGTATCCGGTACCACATGATACTACATGATGTAAGCCTTGTGCGCGTTGTCACCGTAATGAACAGACAACATGAAACGACAAAGGACTACAGCATCTTCCTCTAATACATGAGACCTGTTAAAACATCTTTAACATAAAACTGAGCATGAGGAGTTCATTGCTAGCAGCACACAGCAGAAACTAGTGCTGCAGCAAATGCTAGCTGTTACCCAATATCCTGTTCTTGACAATCAACCACTATCGGTTCTTGGAAATGAGGGATTCTGAAAATCGTGAAAGTTTCATTACTTACAGCTGTACAGATGCACCTTTCCCAAGTGAAACAAAATCTGCTCTTGTCCATTGCAACTGTATTCGATCCAAGGTAACTAATGTAATCTTCTAGCTCACATTCTGAAGAACGTATCTAGTAGCTTAAGCGCATGAACACGCGCTTTTGCGCACTTTTCATGGCGACTGTGTAAACCAGGGAAACATGAACAGAACTCAGTAACATGTTCCATGGCCCCCCTGATTGATTAAAACTACCGTAAGGAGGTTACTAATTTTGGTATGAACAAGTACCCAAAAACATCGCACTCACAACTAAAAAAAAACGTATTTTATGCGGCAGCTTGGAGCTTATCTGTATATATGAAAGCTTTGAAAGCTGAATTCTGTATTATCTGTCCTTCAGCCTTTCCGGCTAGGATGAGCCTTCAGTAGGCAGTCCTCATCCTCACCTACTCCCTCATGCCCATTTTTCCAGATTACACACAGGGATTACAGCAATCTTCTCCTACATACACACAATGACAAGGCTCGTGAGCGTGAAAGGACCATGAAGTCAGTTGTAGAACTGTTCTGATAACCTCATTCCCACCTTTGCCATTTAAGATGTCTGGGCTTAACAGACCTCCCACTGTGGGTATTTACTCGTAGCAGGTTCTAAGACTTTTTTTTTCTTGTCGACAGTTTTTCAGTAAAGAGGCCAACATAGCACACAACACTGCTAACAAATTCAAGCATTTATTATTTAAGCAGTGATTTTAAGTTGAGTTCTGTTTGGTCATAATAATAAATAAAAAAAATGACTGTAGTTAACTTGTGTATTTTAACAAAAAGAGGCAACATACATAGCGATATACTGCATATAAATAATGAGTCTATTGGTGTGTTCAAATCAGTTTATGACACAATGGTGGTGATTTTCAAAGTGGTACAACCCATTCAGTGCTAAGTTGCTAAGTTACTAATTTAACTGACAGAAATGTTGATCGCCCTAGCATGTTTTGTCTAGTTTCCTTTCTTATTCATCTTTTACACTGCCCCTATAACAGACTCAATGGTTATGTACTCTACTAGCTTCCAAAGTTTTCCAGTTGTAAAATGTATTTTAAATATATATATATATATATATATATATATATATATATATATATATATATATATATATATATCACATTATCATCACAGCTATCACTAATTGTCCTGGTTTTACCGAGAGAAGAAAATATTTCCATAAAAGAGACACTAATCTATAACATCCCAGAGCAGAAACCAACATATATCCAAGATACCATAAGGAAGGTATGGATGGATGGACGGATGGATGTGGACGGAAAATAATAAACAAGCAGGCTAATGAATGAATGAAGTAATAAAAATAAAAATAAATACTTAAGAAATGGAATCGCAGCTCATATATTGGCCCAAACAACTCATAAGACGGGAAAAATAATTAACCGACAGACAGACAGGCAGACAAGCAAACAAATACATAAAGTAAAATGAATGTAAATAAATAAATAACCACCTTTTTGGAGCTCATATATTGGCCCACATGTCTCTAAGCATTTATTTATTTATTTTTAATTTTTTTTTCTCCAGCAAGAACTTCATGTAGTGAACTTCACTGCAGCCCAATTAAGCAATTAACCTTTGGAGTGTAATTACTTCTTTTCATCAGGACAATGAAGCACTGCGCTCCCTGCTATAAGGCACGCATGCATTTGTGTCTTCTCCCTAATCGGATAGAGTGGGGAGAGAAAACGCACAGCTCTGTCGGCTAATCTAATAAATGGTGCGACATACATTTATCATTGTTTGCACTTTGTTTATCTCCAATTACCTCTGAAAAAGAGTTTCAATAAAAGCCCACCCAGTGTACACACACACACGCACACACACAAAACCCTCCCCAAATGAAAGAAGCAAATTCATAATTTACTGCCTGCTACCAATCAATCTGCACCACCACTCTCCCCCACTGCACCGAATAGTCCATTAGCTCAGAGATGAGCTGGAGAGCACAGTGTGCTGAGCCAAAATCAGCCGGCTTTTCATTTCGGTGAATACAGCGGATGCTTGTCGGATGAATAGGAGGGTGATGCCGCAGATGGAGAAAGCATTGTCTAAGGGCGAACCAAAAACACAGAGGATGGAGAGCGGTCTATAGAGAAGGAGAAATGCTGGAAGGAGTGATGAGTGTCAGATAAGATCAGAATGTTAGTTTCTGCTTGTTTGACACCTATTTGATCCTCCTTCCACACTCATTTCACCTTGTCTCCTGCCTTGCTCCTGGGAATAAGAGCTACATCCACTACGACTGGAACAATACTGCAGAGTGATTGAAAAAGCCAACAGACTAACTGTCTGATATTTTTCTTGAAGCCATATATATATATATATATATATATATATGCGCCTGAATTTTGCATTCATGCAACACACACACAGTGTCCCCTTAACCCCGAACTCTGAAAGGTAATAATTATAATGAGGAACACAGAACATGAACTGCCTCACTATCACACAGCAGAAAGATTCATCTCATGCTATCTGAAGGCTAAACACCCACGTAAAGCTGGAATTCAGTTATAATTGTAGCAATGTGCTGCGTGATTACAATTCTAGACCTCAAGCGAGATCTTGTGCGGCAGATTGAATCAAATCGCGCTCTTTTCCTGCTAAATCCACACGTTACCTGCAGTGCTAGTGCTAAATTAAATGTCCAGCTGAAGCTTTCACACCACTTCCTAACGTAATTCGATTCAGTGAAATCAGCGCTGCTTTATGTACGTTTTCATACAGGACTCATGAGCGATTGGGGATTCATGGAGGTGTGCTGAATATCCATATGACTTTACTAAGTGTGTGAGCGTGACTGCTGGTAATTACAGTGATGTGGACCAGGCTGAAGGAGCTAAAAGTTCATTATCTCTGAATATGATCGAATATAAGTGATTTAGGGCCTCGTGCAAGGACTTGGATCTAGTTAATGCATCATTCTGCTGCAGCTGCAATGTGTGTGGGGGTGGAACGTGTTGGCACCAGGTTTAATGAGGATGTTGACCATACTAGCTGATGTCTAATATGGCAAGTTTTAGCTTGGAGCGGTAAAGTTTATTTCACAGAGACTTTTCTGGTGACCTTACATGAAGTAGTGTATTGGCAATTTCCATTCTGATTAAAGCTCCCACACACACACTCTGTTTACTGGCTTCACATAGAAATACTGTATTTACGTACTGTAGTAACATTTATTAGCATGTAGGCAAGTGCTCAAGGTTATTGAGGTTATGTGGCGTTAAAGAACTTAAATGTGTACAGTTGTGGGTTAGCTTGTTATCCAACAAATGTAATAGCTTAGTTATGTAAGGAATAAAAGACTTGGGAAACTTGGGACTGTTAAACTCTTATAGCAAAACAATCAAGGCCAGGTGCTGTCCTATGTGAAGCAATGCTACTGGTACCTGTCACGTAATTTAACGTAATGGAGGTTAGGATGGATGCAAGTGCAGATAAGAGCTTTTATTAAAGAGAGCATACAAATCCAAATCATGAGACAATAACGTGGTCAAAAAAACAGGCAATGGGTCAGGCGATTGGCAAACAGGCATTAACTAGGCAAAACCGGAATCGGGAATGAGGGCGAGAACAAGATCAAAACAAAACCACTTAAACCGAGAAACAAATGCTTATTATACGGAAACTATATCACGTAATACTTCGCAAGGTACACAGAGACACGAGGGGTTTAAGTACTAAACATAATCAGGGGTGAAACACAAAACAGTTGAGACTAATGATGACGCATACGGGAAACAATCAGTGATAATACAGGGGCGGAGACCGGACATAAACCATAACAAATGCACGCGTCGAAGGTAAACAAAGTCAGTGTCACTGAAAGCCCAAAAGCGTGCGCTCGCTTTGAGCTCGTGCATCGAGCTCGCGCTTCGGGTTTCTGAGCACACGGCAAGCTACAGCGCTAGCTCAAGGGGAAATCGTGACAGTACTGCTGGAACCTCACGTGCCGAAGTATATTTTTCCTCGAATGCAACAGCAATTTGCCAACAATGACGATGTTTAACTTCTTAACGAACGACACATCACACTTTTTATCCGTTTATAGTTAAGTTTAATGTTATGGAACATCTGGAAGTCAGATTAGTTCCTGTAATAACATATATACACAGTCATTCCCTTTACCAGCCTCTGTTTTCCTCTCTAAGACCAAAAAAAAAACAACTTCTCATGTTAGGGAGAAACTACAAACGTACGGACTGTTACGCTGGAGATTCCTGCCATAAATGTAAAATAAATGTCTCATTAAAGCAGGAGATGAGCACAACAAAAGGAAAGAAGCTTGTCTTTCAGTGGTTTGTGAGCATCTAGGTGTTATTATTAAATTAATAAAGACTTATTATAAAGGAAATATATATATATATAAAATCACAAATTCTCTTTGTACATGCTTTCCTGGCATTGGTGCTGTGTCCATTTGTAATAGCATTCCTTTGGGTGTGTGTGTGTGTGTGTGTGTGTGTGTGTGTGTGTGTGTGTGTGTGTGTGTGTGTGTGTGTGTGTGTGTGTGGACCACCCATAGCGCACCTACAACTGTGGCTACACACATCATTGGCTCTCTGCCTGAGTGACATGACAGATTCAGACAAAACAACAAAACTTTTGACAAATGATTAAATAATACTCTTTATAAGCATGGTGTGGGGGGGGGGGGGGGGGGGGGGGTGTCAGGAAAAGTGTGGATTTGTTGAACATTCTGATTGGCTGAACATTCTGAGTTGCTGAGAATGTTATTTATGGGAATGAGATTTTCTAGGATCTGTGTCTCATCTCTAATGAGGTTTGTGAGTTCTAAAACCCAAGTAGAATAGAGAGACCAAAAATGTGAGATTTATTTGTGTGCTCCGGATACACAGTGACCAGGATATAGCGGTTACTGAAGATGAATGAATGAATATATTTGGAAACAATCAACTGTCTCAGATTCCTGTTCTTGGCTGACAGGAGTGGAACTCAACATGGTCTACTGCCTTAACGTTCTACATGGTGTGCCTGAGATGCTCTTCTGCTCACCACGCTTGCAAAGAGTGGTTATTCGAGTTACCACCGCCTTTCTGTCAGCTCAAACCAGCCTGTTCATTCTTTCCTGATCTCTCTAATCAAGAAAACGTTTTAGTCCTGCATGATTGCAAAAATGTGGCGGTCTGGGAAACGCCTTCATTTGGTGAAGGTTTCTACTATATATAGCTCTGTAACCTATTTAAGCTGTAAAAAAAAAAGAAAAGTTATAGCATTTTAAGGTCCCTAAAAGTGATTAAAGGAGAAAATCATTCTTTTACGACTGTGAAGCTGAAGCATCACAGACATTTGTGGATTTGTCTGTTGTCCTCAGCAAAGGGACAGCAGTGAAAGCAGTCATTAAACAGCACCACTGTCTCTTGGGCTGACATCTCCCAGACATCTGTGGATTTGTCCTCAGCAAAGGGACAGCAGTGAAAGCAATCATTATACAGCACCACTGTCTTCTGGGCTGTCTGCTTTTTTAAAGGATGAGGGTAAAGCTCTGTTGCTCTCGGCTTCTCCCATTTGCTCTCATGATACGTGGGTTTAGGAGGCTTTGCTAATGGCTTCATTTGCACTTTTGTGCACAGGGATGGGAATTAAAGTCATTGCCAACGTCTGGAGGAAGCAGTTTTAATTCCACAAACTATACCATGTTCGGCGGCTGATTCTGTTTTTAATTGCTTGGTTAATGTTTTAATTAGGTTTATGATTCCCTTCTTAACTTTAATTAACATTAGTTCATTTTCTAATTATCTCATTTCGACAGTACACAAAATGGGGGGAACAGTCATGTGTGCAGACTGTGATGTGTATTGAATATTGATCAGTGATGCATTGTTGTATTCAGAGGCTGGTGAGGGAATGACTGTTTTATAGCTGCTATATCGTAAGTGATAACGGGGACTAACTTTGTTTCGCAGACATCCCACAACGTTAAACATAACTAAAAATGGATAAAAAGTACTAGAGGTCGACCAATTGATGGAACTATCGTTTATCAGCAAAAATCCACACTGATCGTTTTTCCCGGTTGCGTCCGTGACGGGAGCAGCTGAGAAGGGTCCGCTGTCATTATACAGTACGAGAGCGGCCTCTAGAGCGGAAATAAAAACTCTCGCTGACAAATTTTGTTGCGTTATTTGAAGTGTTCTTTGATTCAGTTTGGATATGTATCTTTTCGTTACTTTAATATTTATTAATAGTGAATATATATGAATGTTTATTTCGTTTTTTAAAAAAAAAGTACAGTACATTTTCATGGTACAGCCAGTACAGATTGTTTCTGTAATAAAGTTCAGCAGTATTTTACTTTGAGTGTTATGTTTTTAAAATTCATACTGAATGAAAACATCTCAGTTGATTAATCGGTTATCGGCAGGTACTGCCCAACGTAGTTATCGGTATCGGTAAAATCGGGTATCGGTCGACCTCTTAAAAGTGCATCATTCTTTGGAAGTGGAACCCGTTGTGCTCTTCTACACAAGCAATTGGTGTTATGTATATAACAACATATATCAAATTATTGATCCTTTTCCAATCTTCAGCTGTCTGACACATTCTGGTATTTAAATGACAGATAAACCCCCATCCCCCACTTTACGCACGGCTCCTAAAGCACAAAATAAGTTCATGAGGGAATTTTGGACACCCAGAAAAGATGTCCCACAGAGAGATGACACGATATCCCCGGCCTGGCTTGGGTGTAGAGCAACGGCTACCGCACAGCCAGCAGTGGGGGAACGAAGCTCAAGGCGGAGCCCGAGGGGGGACCGACGTTTACCATGAAGCTAGAGGGGCGGGCAATGTCCTCTGCGAGATCAGAAGGGAAAGTGAAGTTCTCCACAAGGCCAGAGGGGGAGTGATGTCCTCAGCGGAGTAGGAAGGCGAAGCTAAGTCTGAAGAGGAACCTGGCGTAGTGACATCCAAGGCAGAACAGGGAGGTAAAGCGGAGCTCTCAGCCAAAGTCCGCAGTAGGGGAGGGAGGGTGGAGAAAGATCTTGCGCATGGCTTCAGCCATGCTTCTGTGGCCTTGACCCAAGATCCCCTCCCCTCTGGTTCCAACATCAGGTACACCAAAATGTCCTCCTGGGTGGAAAAAAAATCTGATGCATCCATTGTAGGTCTTGCAATCTGTCAGGTAATGGAGGAAAAAGCGGATGCAAGTGCAGATATGAATTTAATCAAACAAAACACAAATTCTATCACAATAAACTAAATACATAAAACATGAAGTATGAACTATAGGCAGAGAGAAATAACGTGGACTAAGAAACTAGACAACATAACAACGATAACGTAAGACAAATGCAAGACAATGAGTGCAGTGCAAAACATGACTTATATACAAGTGATCATTAACCCCAAATGTAAATCAGGTGCGGACAATCATGTGACGTGATCAGGTGAGGTGCAGTGGCTGATGGGAATCATAGTCTCTATTCCTTCTCTGGTATTTACATGACAGTCTCATCAACGAGGCATTTCTACACCCAAACTGCCGATCACTAGATGTTTTTGTTTCCCCCACGCACCACTCTGTGCAAACTCTAAAAACTCGCTCGTGAAAATCCCAGTAGATCAGCAGTTTCTAAAACACTCAAACCAGCCCGCCTGGCACCAACAACCATGCCACGGTCAAAGTCACTGAGATCACATTTTTTCCCTCATTCTGATGTTTCATGTGAACATTACCTGAAGCTCTGTATCCGCACGATTTTATGCATTGCATATGCATATTAATTCATTCATGCATACTAATTGATATGTACTGGGCACCTGAAAAGGTGTAAACTTGTTACTGTTTATGACAGCAAGTTCAAATAATGTGGTTTATTTTCATATGTATCTTTGAAATAGAGTTGGATTAAGCCACAAATGATGATGCATTAATCTTCAAAAGTGTCTAAAATCTGTCAGGGAAAAAAAGAAAAAGAAAACAAGTCTTCCCCATTTTTTGTTTTCATTTTTGGTACATTTTTGAGATACTTTGCTCTTTGCTGTCATTGTTGCACATGCTATCTATCCATCCATATCCATCCTGTCTTCGTCCTCCTCTGAGGATGCCATGGTGAATCCATGTGACTTTGATTTGATTCGTGTTGTGTCTGTGCAGATGGCTGTCTCTCTTCATCCCTCTCTTTTTTATCAGCACACGTTCGCTTCTCTGTGGCTCACATAGGATCAAAACAACTTTCAGGGGAGATACAGAAATCGATCATGTTGACAAAAGATCCGCATGACTGCAGCTCTGTTGACGCAGCCCGGCCTTGACTCAGTCTCCGGCTGGGCTTTATTCAGGAGATAAAGGCCTCACGGCCTTCCTATATCCCTTTTCTATGAAAATTTCACTCACGTCATTAGTTTAAAGAGCTGAGTTGGTTCATTGCAGCAGTGCTTCTCCATCATTTTAGCCTTGTAATTATTGTATACACACAATCCATCAGCCTTGCCTTTTTTAAAACATCCAGCACACAGTTGCTGTTTCCAGTCTGTTCTTTCTAACTGCACAAAAGTCTGGAATGGTATATGAGGGAAAAAAAAAGGCTTCCTCTAGAGAGGCGGTCAGAATTTTCTATGAACGACTGTGCTTGAAATTCTTTGTAAGTTGGTAATGGTTCCTTTTGAGCATTTTTATACATTTTAATAACTTTTCATAAAGCTCGAAAAATGTAGTTATAAAAAAGTAGTTCCTTGGTAACTATTACTATTCATTATAATGTGTATAACTAATAATGACTTCTAAGATTAATTATCATTATAAAACATTATAAACATGCTTCATGTAAAGTGAATGTTAAATTATTCCTCCTTACACTATTTAAGGACGTACGTATTGTTAAAATGTACTTCTATAGATGAACTGAAGGCTCAGCTGAAATTGTTGATTCTGAAATCGAAAGCGCACAGCCTGGCATTGAATCTCCGTATTGCTTAATGATGGATGGAGGATGCAGGGCCTACTGCATCCTCCTACTGTTCAATGACGGCCTCAGCGAGTATCCGAACACGAGCCCGGATCAGCCTCTTTGAGTTGGCATGCACCGCTGATCTGACGCTAAACTAGCAGAGTGGGATTGGATAGTGATGTGCAACCCGTGGCTCTGGATGCATTCTTTCACGCAGCGCCGCTCACAATGCAGTTCACTCTGCCGCAGTGTGCAGATTTTCTTTCAATTTTATTCAGCTTTAAAGGCTATCAAAAATAACGGTGAGAATTCCGACAGGAACGCACACCTCACCACTTCGTGCAAAGTGATATCAGAGTGTCAAAGGTCCAGTTAAAATAAGGAAAGATTTTTGCAGCATCGTCTTGCGCTGTTGCATGTAGAATTGATCTGGATTCATCTACTCTGTTCATTTCAGACCAACAGACGACTAGTGAATGCATTAGTCAACTAGTTTATGCAACCCCTAGCTTTATGAGGCATTGTTAGAGTTGATAAAAATGGCCATCATTAACATCTTAGAAAGAATTATGAGCACAGTTTATTTCAGATTGAGTCTCCCTACCGCTGTTGAAATAACCTCCACTCTTCTGGGAAGGCTTTCCACTAGATTTTGGAGCATGGCTTTGGGGATTTGTGCCTATTCAGCCACAAGAGCACTAGTGAAGCCAGACACTGATTTTGGACTACAAAGCCTGGTGCGTATTCAGCATTCCAGTTCATCCCAAAAGAGTTCAGTGGGGTTGAGGTCAGGGCTCTGTGCAGATATTCTACTCCAAACTTGGCAAACTATGTCTGTATTGGCCCTACTTTGTGCACAGGGGCATTGTCATACTGGAACAGTTATGACCCCCTTAATTCCAGTAAAGGGGAATTCCTTAAGATACACCATACCCAAACCATCCATCCATCCATCCATCTTCAACCGCATACTCCGTTCCAGGGTCGCGGGGGAACCTGGAGCCTATCCCGGGGAGCATCGGGCACAAGGCAGGGTACACCCTGGACAGGGTGCCAGTCGATCGCAGGGCACACAATCACACACCCATTCATACACTACGGACACTTTAGACATCATACCCAAACCATTCTAGACTATTGTGTGTTTCGAACTTTGTGGTAACAGTATGGGGAAGGCCCACGTGTTGGTGTGATGGTCAGGTGTCTACATACTTTTGGCCATATAGTGTATGAATATGGGCTTCATAGAAAGTGTTACCAAGATTTTCACAAGTGTAAAGAAGAAATGGATTGGTTAAGGTTAGAATGAAGCAGCGTTATGCTTTTCCTACCACTTGATCGAGATCAAATGGGACAAAACATTTCTACATGCTTCTTGCACTCCTCCAAATTTGGTGTGCCGTCAGTATGCTTTGTACATGTCTATCTAATTGTAAAAAATGAGTGTTTAGTTGCAATATGGAATGGAACACTGATCTTATTTGAACTTCAAAATCCTGCTAAATGCAGCACTGTCACTTTAGATAGACAACAGGACCCAATAAAAATCTGGGTCATTCATTTTTCAGACCAAGCCATTGTGGCAGAAAGTGCAAGGCTTTCAGAAGTACAAGTTAAAGAGACATGAAAGCCTCTTGAATCTCTCCCTCGTACCATCGGCTTCTCGTTTATACTAAATGACGCCTATTTCAGAGTGATCCGTCCAGAATAAAGAAAGGTTCGAGCGGGAGTATGGAGAAAAAGAAAGAGTGGCAAAGGAGTAAATCCATATTTCAGTGTCTTGTCACTGCACTCTATTCATTTCCCATTCAGACTGAGATCCATGATGGAGTAGTCTGTGTGACGTAGAGCATTTCAGTCGCATTTAAGCTCCGAGGAAGCAGACACGAGTGTGCAAGACTGCCGCTGTCACTGGCTCTCGCCTGACAATATTAAACTTGAGCTCCTATCAGTAGTGCAGGCTCGTTAAAAAAAAGATCTTATGGTTTTTCTCCAATCTTCCACCTCAGATTCCTGTTCTCAGCTGACGGAAATCGAACCCGATGTGGTCTTCTGCTATAGCAACCCATCCACCTCCAGCTTCAACATGTCGCGTATTATGAAATGCTTCTATAAAGTGGTTACCATCCTTCCGTATTAACCTGCAGCAACTGAATATTCCCCCTTGATTGCATTCTGGCACACCTTCAGTCTTGTTTGTTACAGAACACCTCGACGAGGGCTGGTTGTAAAATCTCTACTTTTCCCTCTCCACCTAAAATGCGGAGATTCTGGATAGACGAAGGTGTGATCAGTTGTAGGATTTTCTGAGCCATGATGAAAGTTTTTCATTTTCCAGCCAGCTGTCCAGACATAATCGAGAAGAAGTATAATTTACACCCACACCCCTCTCTTATTTCTCTGCTGTCTTCCGCTCCGTCTTTCTCAGCAATCCCTCAGACAGGATATTTTGTATGTATTTGATTCCCCCCCCCCCCCCCCCCCCCCTCCGGCCACTCTTTCAAACCAACCAGTCTGACAGTGTTCCACCATTAGGGTTCCACCGCTCGGGTACTTTTACCACCTCTGCCTAAACTGGGTATTATTAATAATAGCATATGGATAGGCTTTTCTGTCAATATGCAGAAATGCAGGTCTGAAAGGCCTCCTACACTTTTTTGATAAAGTCTTAATGACTTCCTTGAACATGCACGCCTACACGTGCTAACTTATCCTCCACAGCAGCTGACAGGTATGTTGAAAAGATTAACACTCTCTGAAGTTTTGAACATTTGCTTTAATAGGAATCTAAGTGTTGTCTGAAGAGCTATTTCCAACATGGCCTCACACTTGTAATTGACATGGTTCAACTGGTATGATGTTTGAAATATTCGGGTTCGTGTTTGTACCCTTTCTTACAACAATATAAATAGATAGATGGATGGATGAATGGATGGATGGATGTACGTTATTAATCCCCAAGTGGAAATTTGTGTATGAATTTTATGTGTATGAAATTGAACAAAATCCAACCATATCATCCTCACTTGATTGATTATTTTTTTAGACATTCTCGAACAAATTTTCTTTCTATAAATATATGGCATATTAAATTTACTTTACGTGCTGAGAAGCTGTGAAGCCATGGTCATTCAATTTTCTTATATTTTTAGCATCAAACGGTAAATGGGGCCTACCTGCAGGTATGAACTAAAGTTCTGAGAGGGGAACTGAAAAAACATCAGACCACAACCTCCACAGAATTGGTCTGAGGAATCAATCAGTATGTTTCATGGAAAACGATAATCCGATATGAACCCGATTAAGACGATACTCTGATTAAGAAACTAGCATGTAAACAGGAATTTTGTATTACCTTAATCCGATTAAAGTCATACTCAAAGTAAACACAAATTGAATTAAGACATGTGGAGTACTCCTGTTTTAGACGTATCACAGACATGTAAACACCTTAATCACATTATTAACGTCGTGTGGGAGTTTTCACTGCATTTTGCGACAGGACATGTACACGCACGGCAGTGCTCAACCGTTTTACAGTAAACAAGAGAGCACGGCTGTGTCCCAAACCGCATACTTACCTGCTGTATAGTAGGACAAATACACGTGTATGTAGTAGGCGAAATACATGCATCTCGGCTACTATACAGTAGGTTTAGTACGCGGTTTGGGACGCAGCCCACGGCTTCAAGCAGTCGTCTATTTGCAGGTATAGCGTGATACATAATTATCTGCACTTGAAGCGTTCGTAAAAATTGAAAATAAAAACACCCAAAACTGTATGTGGTCCCATAACGAAGATGTCGAACGTATGTCGATACGTGAAATTCTGGACGGAACGTCGGACGGCGTGGCGCGGGGACGTAATGACGTGTGACGTTAATCGCTCTATGTTCTGTAATATGTAAAACCTGAACATGAAAGGAGTATTCTAAAAGCGACTCAATATATACCTTAATCACAATATTGTCTTATTCAGAATAAGGTCATTAATTAGATTACTGCTGTCCATGTAAACGTAGTCATTGTGGACCCTTGTTTGGATTCATCGCTTTACTGTGTCATACCTAATTTGCATAGAACTGAGCTCCTGCCTTGTCGCTTGCCTCTGTTGCTGAAATGGCAGTCATGGATGTACGTTGAAAACGAATGGTTACTTTGACACTTGCTAGTGTGCAAGTTGATGCCTTTGGGAAACTCCGCTCACGTTGGTTATTTTGCACTGGTTTTCTTTTGTATGGCTGTACAAAGTACCATTTTTACTGATAGTCTTAGTCTCCTGTAGCACATAAACAGTCAACCATGGTGGATCAATAAATATACTCAATCCCTCACTTCTCTTTCCCTCGAGTAGCTTTTTCAGCTTCCTGGTTCTTGCAGTGTTTGTGAGTGTGAAGGGATTTAGCACTAAAGAAACTTCTGTGCATTAAATATGTAAGGAATAAACACACTCCAGCCACACTCATCCAAAAAAAAAAAAAAAAAGACCCCAACTTTTCCGTCCGTGCTTTGCAAATTTCGTGGGTTGTGGGTTTGGAAATCATGCGTGAAAATGAAATTATGGTGCCTGTCGAGCCGGTAACAACCTTTTGCATAAACCATTCTGCTGCACAAGAATGATACTCCTTTTCATAATTTCACAAAGATGTCACACTCCTACACATGACCTTCCAGCTCCATGTCTGAACTGCTCTCGGCGTCTCTCCGCAGAAAAGCACACCTTCCTTTTAAAGCTCAGATCAGATTAGCAGATGGGCTGCTGTACATAATTAGAGCTGATATGCAGTAGCATATAAAGCGATCCGTAGAAATGTGGCAGCACTGCGGAACATTTCGTGTCAGGGCTTTTAATTATTGATGAGGCACTGACAAGCAGTAGACTTTTCTCTGCATCCAGGTGGGGGCGGGGGATCAAGCACCAATGAACAATCGGTGTATCAACTCTTTAAAAATAAATGTGGTCCTCAGTTGCTTCAGTCAGAATCAAAGTTTCGCTTTTCGCTCTAGGTATTCAGCCCTAGAACCTTGAGAACACTGAATTATAGTGAATCCAATTTCCCAGATGTGCTTGAACACACACTTTAGCGATCGTGCTAAAGATGCTACTATTAATTAGCCTTTGTGGATGGTTTCTATGTTAAAAGACACTTTTAAAACCATGCTCTGTTTTAAAATTCAATCCACAGAGCACCGTGGAGGAGTATGTAAGAAATAAGCCCTGATGGGGCATGCTGTGATAGGACAGTAATTAATGACTGGGTGGTATGATGTAGCCTGACATGAATCTGAGTTATTGTTATCACCCCAAAGTTAATCCTTCTCCAATGACAGAAACATGACGGTGATTACAATTTTTAATTTATTTAAAGAATGACATGACATCATTTCTGTCTGTTTGTAGTTACATAGAATGTTGCGGAATGTTGAATATGTTTAATTCAGTTCAATTTTATTTGTATAGCGCTTTTAACAACGGACATTCTCTCAAAGCAGCTTTACAGAAACGTATAAACACAGGATACAGATTTTAAGTGTGTGAGTTTATCCCTATTGAGCGAGCCGGTAGCGACAGCTTGTATGTAATGTCCAAATGACAGAGTGCATATGTTTGTCTCCACTAGGATTCTCTGTGTTTGGCTAGACCACCCAGCCTGCCACTCTTAATCAAATCAGTACCAGAACTGACTAAACCTCACACATTCTGTGTGTAGATCTACTGTAACACATTATATTCTGCTAAACATGTCCACTTTAAGCTAGCAGGCAAAATGGCAATCATAAAATAAACATGCATAAATATAACAGAAGGCAAGGAAGGAGGATAGAGGTTATGTTTGACGATAAATATGTACAAGTGTTAATATAAACAGCCTGAATCCATGTTATTAGCGGAGCAGTACAGCGTATTTACAGCAAACAAGGTGCATAAGATATGAAAAATTCAATTAGAAAAGCAAGTTTAAAATTAAATAAATAAATAAATAAATAAATAAATAAATGCATGTCTCACAATGTTAATGAGAAATATCTGACATGGCCTTCTGGGCTTTTTCTGTAGATGAGAGAAAATCAGAAAGGAAATCCAGTTTTAATATTTTATCGAATGTTCTAGATGGAGACGTTCATTCATTTATTTTCCTTACATTTTTTTTCCTGGTGGATGTCACAGACTGAGAAGATCAGACAAGATCTCTCTACCACCAGCCACAGATTCCAGCTCCTCCTGGGGGATCCCCAGACATTCCCAGGACATCTGTGAAATATAATCTCTCTAGCTGGTCCTGGGTCTGCCTCAGTGCCTGATACAGCTCTAGTGGCATCCTTGTAAATTCCTCAAACCACCTTAACTGGCTCCTCTCCAATTCTCCTCTCAAATTGAAGGAGCTGCAGGTCTCTCTGAGCTTCTCCTGGATATTCGGTGAGGAAATCCAAGCAACCCTGTGGAGAACCTCATTTCCACCAGCTGTACTTACGAGCTTATTCTTTTGGTCATTAGCCACAGCTCGGTATGTAGCATGTACTTGTAAACATAGAACTTTATTAAACTGAGCTCCTTCTTCACAAGCACAGCCACCACCATGCCTCTCCGCCACTGGTGGCCTGGTCCGTTTGTCAATCTCATGCTGTTGTTTTTTTTTTAATTATTTGTTTGTTTGATTTTTGGAATTTTCCTCGATTTTTCTCCCCCGTTTAGTCTTGGCCAATTTTCATACACCTGTTAGGTCTCCCCTACCATACGTCAGGTGTCCTCCGAGGCGCGTGAAACCAGCCGACTGCATTTTTTTTTTCGAACTGCTGCTCATGCTGCGTCACAGAGTGGCATAACACACTCGGAGGAAAGCGCTATCTGCCCTCTTCCGCATACATGCTCTCACAGACGCCCAGGATCGGTTAGTGTTGCTGTGATTGACAGAGGAGGCTGAGCATAACCTCCCTCCCACCCAGGCAAAGTCAAAAATTCTCAAGTCTGTATAACTTTAGAATCAGCCAGCCGTCTTCAGCCATGTCTAATCTTGGAGCTCAAAGAATCACCGTCCGTAATGATACGGCAGTAATTAAACCCTCAGCTTTTATTATATGTTTATTATATATAAAACATCTTTTATCTTTCATTATATTATGAATACTTCACAAGTCACAGAGTCATTTTCAACTCCCTATTCTTACACCAGTAGTATACTGATGATTTATAAGCATGATCCAGTCATTAATAACATGTGATTAACACATCATATGGTAGTTATAAAGAAGGACCTGTGGAGGTTCTTATTAATTATTAAATAATTATTAATCCCTATTTTGGGTCTGTCGTATTTTCCGTTCATTCCGGTTACAATTTGTGCTGTTCTCTGCAGATCCGCTCGGACCAGGATAAAGAGATTGAAATCCGGTACAGCATAACGGGAGCCGGTGCTGATCAGCCACCCAGTGATGTCTACATCATTGACCCCATCACCGGGAAAATGTCCGTCACCAAGCCGCTGGACAGAGAAGACCGAGCCTCCTACCATGTAAGTCATATAACGATACGTCTGTCCATTTTCTTACCATTTCTACTGAACCCAAATGCACACATACACACACACACACACACACACACACACACACACACAGCTTCTGCCTTACACTATACATGCGAGAACATGCATTCTTTGAAGATACCCACCAATATCTATGCATACTAATTACTTAATGCTGCTTCTTGCAACCAAAAAAAAAGTACAAAGGAATTTTTTTTTTTAAATAATAAAAAATCTTTCCCTATCTGTATTTCTCTGTCTCCATTTCTATTTTCAAAGTTATCAGGTTGTGTCATTTGTTTTTAGTGAATATCAGTGTGTGTGTGTGTGTTCATTCAGCTGATTAGCTGTTCATCCAAGTGAGATCGGGAGAAGAAAAACCTAAGTGAGCTAAGCAATCAATCAACACTAAAATACCGCACACAAACAGTAATTGCTCAGTTTCCCTCCTACACTCATTTGCCATGACGTTATTTTTTTTGTTGCAGGAAGTGCAACAGGTTTACAGTGCTATGAAAATGCCAGTTTGTTTGACTGTAGCCAGTTATAAAAGTTTTGGAAGAATTTTTCCTGAATGTCCTTTCACTGGCACAGCTAATGAAAATGGTTAAATAGTGTGTGTTAAGATATTAATAGTGGGAAAATGAAAGGAGTTCGGTCATTTGTAACTCGCTTTCTGAAATCACGTTGATTTGGGTAGGCGGTATTGATTATTTATGTAAAACGGCAGCTCTGACAGGTCGTAATTCAAATCACAGGTTTATATTAATGCACTCGGTATAATCTTACATAAGGACTTGTATGACTGATGCGCCAAAATATAAAGCTAATAAAATGGGGAGGGGAAGAAAAAAAAAAAGCAGTGATGTGGTGAAATTTGCTGCGAGAGTTATTTGACATTTTTGGAAGGAGCCTCCGGTGTAAACGCTTTGTAACAGTTAGAGGTGAAACTGTAACTTTACTGTTTTCTGCCACAGGAACGTGTTCAGGACAGGAGGCTGTGCAGTGTCTGGTTTTATGGTAACTTGTAACAGTTTGTAAAATGATGGTAACATTTTGTTGTTGCAGAGCTGGTGAAGGAACAAATGTTTACAATGTAGCTGTTATAACGTAAGTGATAACCAGTCCGTACAGGATTTCATACAGTCTTTTTTTGATTGTTGCGCACAAAATTGCTTGATTCTGATGCGTTTATTTATTTATTTATTTATTTACTTATCGCAATGCAATTTGCGGAGGGTTTTTTTACTTTCTTGGGGAAAACTACTTGAATTGGTGAAATTGTCGTGGTTTGTTGGTACATGAGAACTTTTAGCTGTACTCGGGTTCGACACACATAAATCGAAGAGGGCTTAGGCTGAATGCGCGTCGTGACATCATCACTCTCGGCCCAAATCCTGCGGTCATTTTGAAAAATGATTGATTTTTGCGTTCATTTCTCCGATTGCAAAATCACAAAATCCTGGAGGGACTGGCATGTGACAGAATGTTGATGTTCATCGTATAGAAGATGCTCGGATGTTTTATACGAACATTTTTGGGGGTTTTTCTATAAGACGGTGCTGGATTTAAGTATACTCAGAAACATACTGTTACCGTGAACCACGTCCTCAAATACTGTAGTGAGAGTACATTTAGTTTGTAACTTTCAACCCCTGCTAGTTATGCGATATACATAAGTATATGCATCTTGGAATTTTATTGTGTTAGAGATATTTTGTAAAATACATAAATAAATAAATAAATAAATAAATAAATAGTGGAATTTTATTATTATGATGAATATAGACTACTGCCCCCTTGTGGTGTGTAGAGTTATGTTTTTCACACAGGCAGAGAATGTGCGCACATCTTGACTGTCATCTGTAATCTATTGAGTCTGGGCAGCAATCCGTCCGTTTCAGCGTCTACTCGCCATCCGGTATCTCCTTCGACTTGACAGCTCTTCAACCCAACAAAGGACAAAATTGTTTTGTTGCTTGTGAAGCGAAATTGCCTTAATAAAGGGAATAGAATGCAGAAAAGACAAAAAGGGACACATTTACGAGTGTGGCAGCTCTGCCGCTGCCTGTAGTCTGTAACGTTTCTGTTTAGATTCGGGCTCTCCTTTTAAATAATGTGGCGTGATAACAAGGAAACGAGGCTATAAATGGCTCTGGAAAAGCAGGTTTTTACACAGTTACTCACTTATACGAGGTTTGGTGGCAGCGTGCAGTTGATAATGAGTGAGAGAGCGAGAGAGAGAAAGCGGGAGCGAGGGGGCGAGAGATTATTCTTGTTGACTTGTCAGGGGTAATGAGTATGTGTGTCAGTCTGTTCTGACTCAGCTGGGAAAACAAATAACGGTGTGACCCTGCCCTCCACGTGCCTCTGTCTCTCCCGTGCTGACACAAATCAAACCGAGAACGAGCCCACGGTTACCCTTTATGTTGAAACACACACACAATGGGCCTCATTTAGCAAGCTGGATACGAACGAATTTATTCATAAATTGTTCACAGCAGTATATAAACAGGAAATGTCGTATTCATGAACCCACTTAGTTTGGATAAATGTTTGTATCCTACGAGAGCTCCTGAGTTTATGTTTAAGGAGATACTCTTGGTGAACCTTGAGCGATTGGCTTCAAATCACAAAATTGGCGAGTTTCTGCACATTTATATACGGACCATGACGTCAGGTTTAAATTGCTTATTTATTTGAATTGCATGTTTAGTGAACATTTCACCTTAATGACTTGACTCCAAAATAAATCCATGAATGAAGACAAATCAGACCAGTGGGACCAAAGCACGTTTGCCTCGCACCTCTGGGGTTGGGGGTTCGATTCTCACCTCCGCCCTGTGTGAGAGGAGCTTGCATGTTCTTCCCGTACTTTGAGAGGTTTCCTTCTAAGTACTCCGGTTACCTCCCCCAGTCCAAAGACATGTGTTGTAGGTAAATTGTCTATAGTGCGTGAATGGGTGTGTGCCATTGGGCTGGCACCCTGCCCTGTGCCCCAAGTCCCCTGGGGTAGGCTCCAGGCTCCCCGGCGACCCTATGTAGGATAAGCAGTACAAAAAAATGGATGGATGTAACAAAACAGCAAAAGTAGGAATTGGATAATCAATATCTAAGTAAATCGTGAATGCAGTGTAGATTGAACAAACATTATAGACACACACTCAGTATATGAACACAGTCGTTCTCATGCTCGCAGGCACAGCTTAAAATGACTGCCTCTGCTTTTGCTATCTGCTAAAGTGCCAGAAGTGTTCTTGGGAGAAACTGCATGAATTTTAGTGAAATGAGGTCTTGGCCAAATCTGACTTCAGGGTTGACTCAAGCATCTCTCTCTCTCTCTCTCTCTCTCTCTCTCTCTCTCTCTCTCTCTCTCTCTCTCTCTGTCTCTCTCTCTCTCAATCGCTCGCTCTCTGTTTCCGATTCCTGCCTGGGCTGTTTTCGCAGAAAGCCATGCACTGCCAGAGAGCCTGCCAGAGAAACTATACTAAGTGCAACTGTTACTCTAGATTATCAAAGATTACGTAACTAATCTTGGCATTGATGAGACTAAACTCGGGTAGAAAACTTCCTTGCGTTTTGCATCACTGTGTGTTGTTGCTGCTGTAGACACTTGGTGATGTGGGAAGGCTCTTTTTTAAAATTCCCTTTTAAAAGTTTTAAACTGTTTCTGAGCATCCAGGTGATGTATAGTCGATATAGAAAGTCCACACCCCTGTGAAAATAGCAAGTTTTTGCAGTATAAATCATGTCAGATGTTTTTTTTTTTTTTTTTTTTTTTTCCACCTGATACAGCAACCAACAAAATTCAAGTGAAAAACCAACAGAAATGTTTTAGGGGGGAAAAAGGAAAAAGAAAAAACTTGCAATAAGATAAAACAGATAGAGGGAATCATGAATAGCAGCAAATACCTGACTTGACTAGAGCCCCAGTCCCAACTGAAGAGAAGCAGCCTCATAACATCATGCTGCCACCACCATGCTTCAGCATGCTTCACATTCAACATATCTTTTGGAATTATGCCCAAAAAGTTCTACCTTAGACTCATTAGACCACAACACATTCCACATGGTTTGGGGTGACTGTATGTGTGGTTTGGCAAAATATAACAGGCTTGGACGTTGTTGTTTTTTCACCCTAAATCATAGCGCAGACGTGTGAAGAATAGGAGAGATTGTCACATGCAGGGAGTAACCAGTAGCTGCCAGATTTTACTGCAGCTCCTTTAATGTTTCTGTTGGTCAATACACAAATTGAAAACACCCCAAAACCTACACTTGACTATCCCCCGTGTGTAAAAGTGGTGTTTCATTGCATGGTTAGCTCTTCTGTTTAAGATGCAATGACACTTCAGCAGTAACGCAGCAGTATTTAAGGAGAATGCAAGCAGGAAAGCTGTCATAAGTGAAATTTTTAGTGAACACTTATTTAGCTTACAAAAATAAACCCGCACTTGTGAACATACTGCACTCTTCTAGCAGTAACAGTTTGCATCTCCTGTTGTTTATAATGGAAAAAAAGGAAATGAACCTTTATTTTACAATGTATCTGTATATAAAAAACAATCTAAAACAATATGGGTGTATCCAAGAATAAGTAATAATAAAGGAACAACTGTCAAACAATGTTCTACAACATTAAACATAACTATAAGTAGATTATTTTTTTGAGTATGATGTGTTGTTTTCTAATAATTGTAGTGATGTAAGCGGGATAATCACATCACCCTGTTGCTGATTGTCTTCCTCGAACAGCATGACCTGTCATGTTTTATTGCTTGCTTGACGTCTTCAGTTTGCAAACCTTTGCACTTGATTCATACGAGAACGCACTTGCTCTCTTTCTCTCTCCTGCTAGAGGACTTTCCACCCTCACAAACACCCTGTTCCAGTCCTGCTGTCCAGCATACTAATGATGCCATAAAGCCACACATTTGCAGTCCACACACTGGGGGTCCACAGATCAAAGATCAAAGATGTAGGGCCTCAGACCAACAAAACACACACACACACACACACACACACACACACACACACACACACACACACATACATACACGCACACACACACACACACACACACACACACACACACATGTCCCACCCTCATTGCCCTGTCTGCTGAATGCTGAGTTCTTGTTGTGATTTCTTTGGCAACAGACAATGGAAAACTCTCCAGTGTATCTGTCTGTCTCTCTCTGTCTCTCTCTCTCTGTCTCTCTCCCTCTGTTTCTGTCTGTCCCTCCCTGTCTCTCTCTCTCTGTCTCTCTCCCTCTGTTTCTGTCTGTCCCTCCCTGTCTCTCTCTCTCTCTCTCTGTCTCTCTCCCTCTGTTTCTGTCTGTCCCTCCCTGTCTCTCTCTCTCTGTCTCTCTCCCTCTGTTTCTGTCTGTCCCTCCCTGTCTCTGTCTCTCTCCCTCTGTTTCTGTCTGTCCCTCCCTGTCTCTCTCTCTCTGTCTCTCTCCCTCTGTTTCTGTCTGTCCCTCCCTGTCTCTCTCTCTCTGTCTCTCTCCCTCTGTTTCTGTCTGTCCCTCCCTGTCTCTCTCTCTCTGTCTCTCTCCCTCTGTTTCTGTCTGTCCCTCCCTGTTTCTGTCTCTCTTTCTCTGTCCCTCTGTTTCTGTCTGTCCCACCCTGTTTCTGTCCCTCTCTCTCTCTCTCTGTCCCTGTTTCTGTCTGTCTCTGGTTCTCTGTCCCTCTCTCTCTCTCTGTTTGTTTCTGTCCCTCCCTGTCTCTCTCTCTCTGTTTCTGTCTGTCCCTCCCTGTCTCTCTCTCTCTGTTTCTGTCTGTCCCTCCCTGTCTCTCTCTCTCTCTGTCTCTCTCCCTCTGTTTCTGTCTGTCCCTCCCTGTCTCTGTCTCTCTCCCTCTGTTTCTGTCTGTCCCTCCCTGTCTCTCTCTCTCTCTGTCTCTCTCCCTCTGTTTCTGTCTGTCCCTCCCTGTCTCTGTCTCTCTCCCTCTGTTTCTGTCTGTCCCACCCTGTTTCTGTCCCTCTCTCTCTCTCTGTCCCTGTTTCTGTCTGTCTCTGATTCTCTGTCCCTCTCTCTCTCTGTTTGTTTCTGTCCCTCCCTGTCTCTGTCTCTGCCTCTCTCTCTGTCCCTCTGTTTCTGTCTGTCCCACCATTTCTCTCTCTCTCTCTCTCTCTGTCTCTGTCAGTCTGTTTGTCTCTCTATTGCTCTGTCTTTCTTTCTGTCTGTATTTCTCTGTCTCTCTGTCAGTCTGTGTTTGTCGCTCTGTTGCTCTGTCTTTCTTTCGGTCTGTCTTTCTTTCTGTCTGTCTGTATTTCTCTGTCTCTCTCTGTGCGTGTGAATGTTTTCTCTGACACTCAATAGTTTGAGTAAAAAAGATGCTTTTCTGCTGTACTAAAAGCTGTTTTCAGGAACCAGACTAAAATAAATGAATGAGGAATAAAACATCCTCTGTGTGTGTGTGTGTGTGTGTGTGTGTGTGTGTGTGTGTGTGTGTGTGTGTGTGTGTGTGCGCGAGTGTGTGTGTGCAAGTGTGTGTGTGTGTGTGTGTGTGTGTGTGCTCTCTCTCTTATTTTGCTCTCTTCCAATCCCTGACAGCCTCACACACGGCATACAAAGACATTACTAATAGAAACGGAAATAAAAGCACATCACACGTGCAGTCTGGGTTAAATGTGTGCAGGTTACACACAGGGCACGCACATTCCCGTTTTACTGACGCAACACTTTCTTGTG
The DNA here is from genome assembly GCF_001660625.3 of Ictalurus punctatus. NCBI lineage: Eukaryota > Metazoa > Chordata > Actinopteri > Siluriformes > Ictaluridae > Ictalurus > Ictalurus punctatus. The sequence continues at coordinate 15,745,576 of NC_030436.2, forward strand.
GCTGTGTATTTAAATAGTTCCTTTTCACATTTAGGTGTATGAATGGAAGTGTAGCATTGGTTTCTTGCGGCGTTGTAGATGTGCTGTACATGTGTATTAACACACTTTCTGTTTCCTTCTGCAGCTGAGAGCTCATGCAGTGGACGTTAACGGAAATCAGATGGAGCCTCCGATTGATCTGTACATTTACGTCATCGATATGAATGACAACAGACCTGAGTTTCAGAACCAGGTCTATAATGGATCTGTTCCCGAGGTCTCCAAACCAGGTACGTGTTGATGGTGAAGCTGCTGATGATGGTGATGTCAGACCTACTGATCATAATGAGGATGATGATCATGGTAACGCTTTACATTAAGGCTCCTTTAACGAACATTATTTACTGCATTAGTTAACATTAGCAAACTATGGACATCAGCACTAATAAACCACAGGTGATGTTAACAAAGTCACATCTGCGTTAATCTACTAAACACATCTACTAAAGTTTATTCAATCCATGACTGAAAACAAATCCACATAAATAAACAAAAAACTTATTACAGCATATTCTGAAATGTTAATAACTTCCTGAACTCAGGTCTCCAGGTGTAAATACTAAAACTTGCTTCTGTCTTGGGGCTGTACGATATGACCTAAAATCCAAATCTCGATTCATTGAACATTTTACCTCGATTACGATTAATGAACGATTATTTTGTTTTTGTTTCTTTGCCCACGTGGTTGACTGACAAGGTTTACATTACATTTACATTTACATTTATTCACTTAGCAGACGCTTTTATCCAAAGCGACTTACAGATGAGAAAGATACAACCAAAGCGATATATCAAGCAGAGAACAATACAAGTAGTGCTACCATACAAGATCCATTAATTGAATTCCAGAAGAAGCAAAGTGCAGAGTAGAGGTGTAAGTGCATTTTTTTTTTTTTAATTGAGTTGGTTAGGTGTTCATGGAAGAGGTGGGTCTTTAGCTGTTTTTTGAAGATGGTGAGAGATTCTGCAGTCCGGATTGAGATTGGAAGTTCATTCCACCACTGAGGAACAGTTAGTGTGAAGGGTCTGGAAAGGGACCTTGCGCTACGCTGAGTTGGACCTGCTAAACGTCGGTCGCTAATCGATCGCAGATTGCGAGAGGGAACGTAGGCCTTCAGGAGAGAGTTGAGGTTTGTACTGTACATATGCTCAACTATTAAAGGTGGGATTTTTTTTTTTTTTCTAATGAAAGCGTGCTTTTCTTATCTTTGTGATTTTAAAATAATTGAAGGAAACAAACTATTAAATTATATAAACTATGGTCCTACATGAGCAGAGATCAGATGTGGCTGCAGAGCGCTGAACAGACTTCGGTTCAGCAGATACCTTTTTATGACGTTTTATACATGTTGGCCAGCGCAGTCTGGGGAAAATATGGTCACGATGGCACAGTGTATGTTCTGTCGAGAGTTTTAACGAGGTGTTTAAACCCACTGCGCTGCACTGTCGCTACGGGAGCCATATCTTTTGCCATGTAGTAACAAATTGGCGTCTTTCCATCTTCTTGAATCCTTTTCATATTGTGTAGCATTTTTTTAAATGCTCGTGTTATCGACGCCTGCTTTGTGGAGGCAGTTGTTGCTGGGTGTTTGTCAGTCTCTCTCTCTTTTCGAGCTGTTCGTATTCGGTAACGTGATTGTGCTGCGAGTGTTGAAACAGACTGGTGGTATTACCTTTGGTCGCTGAAACGGTTTTTCTGCAGTGTTTACATTTGACGTCATTTTGTTCGGTTTCTTCTTTACTGAAGCCAAAGCGCGTCCAAACGACGGACACGGCGTTTTTCTTCGGTACAAGCTGCTCCTGTTGTTCGGTTGACTGGGCGTTAGAGCTCGCCTTGCATGTTGCATCCATGCCGCTGAGTGGATGGGGCGGAGTCACATGACTCCACACGCGGTAGTATGTGGTTTTTTTGTTTTTTTTTTAAGGGGAAAGTAGTGACAGGATTTAAAAAAACGAAATAACCGACAAGGGGAAATTACATCGGTTGGAGGTTCTGAATTTCCGTTTCGGTTAACCATCCAGCCCCATTCTGACTCACTTTTGAACCGCAAACATGAACATGTACAAGGTATTATTCATGTTGGTCATAGTGGCTTAAATTTTACTCACTGGTAGTATGAACATTGCTTAATGATTGGTCAAAAATGTTTTGCTGTTGATTATTTTCCTATAACAGCATGCCCTGAAGTGTTTCATTCCTTAGGAGGTGTACCAGTTTTTGCTTTTTGATCAAATCATAGCCTGACAGTAACAATGCCGGCACACTGATGATGATCATGGTATGTTGATGATCATGATGCTCCTTTTATCTTTGGCCCCTAAAACCATAAACCTCCCCATTATGCCTCCTGTCACCTCCTCTCAGTCTGATTAAAGTGTAGCTTTATTTATTTATTTTTTTTGGCTTTAGTTTTTCCCCATGCTGTATACTTTGAGGTCACAGAGGAGTAGCTGTCATACGAGAACAGCCGAGTGTCCAGTCGAACTGAACATTGTGTTGGGTCACGCCTCAGAGAAACAGGGTGTCGTGAGAACCATTCCGTTTTTATAGTCTCGACTGTATCAGAAAACTGCGTCCTCCGGGGGATCTGTAAACAAGAAGTACAAGGGAGAATGAAAACAAGTTTTTCTCCTCTTCAGTAGAGCGTGTATTTGCAGCATGCTGACCACTTCTGCTAATTAGCGCACAGAAAGCATCGCCGTCTCTGTTGTTGTGCGCCCAGCATCTTTCTCCTTTGTGCTTTTGTCATCCACAAACAGTGACACGACTGCGCTCAAGCTAAATCCAATCCTTTTCTTGAGGTTCAAGAGAAAATGTGAGAGACAGCCGAAAACGCAAGCACGACCTGTGAGGTAGTTTTTCCAATTTACATCTTCCACGTTCGTTCACGTGATTTGAGTCTCTCAAAGGATTCACTGGAAAGGAGCTTAGCCAACACAATCGTATCAAATTCTCTTGGAGGTAAAGACACCACAGTGAAAGCAGAGCATGTTGGGAACAGGGCTTATCACTTTCCGCACATGTATATTCAATTATCGCCACGATCCATCAGTGGAGCTCTAAATGCAGAGTTTCATTTTTTTCTTTTGAGCAAGGCTCCCATTGGGAGACACACACAGATTAATTGAATCTCGCCTCTTCTAGCCCACACCTAAGCAATCACTGAATTACTGTACTGGCTAATCCAATTTACTTCAAATCCAGGCCGAGTCATGATCCAGACTTGGAACAAATTAAAATAGAGTCATTGTGTGATTTTTTTTTTTTTTTAAATAATTTTTTCTCCCCATGTATATGTGGTACAGAATGATGATGATGTTCGCCCACACAGCATTAACTGTGCCACAAAAGATCTACTATGCTTCTTTCATTTTTTTTTTTTTTTTTTTGTCAGTTGATTAATTTATACTGAAGTCTTGGAGGGAAAAAGTGTTTTCCCTTGGTTATGTGTTTTACCCATTTTATGCAAATCAGTCAAAAAAAAAAAAAGTATTTAATAGCACTACTTAATAAGACATATTTGCATTAATTAAAAAAACACAAAAACACTTGAGGCGTTCAGGTAGCACCATTAAGCTGTTCATGTAACAGAACCACAAAGTGCTTATTAACATTATTCCGACGTTATTGTGTAAAGTAAGAAATGTGGGATGTAACCGAATGTGAATACATTACTCGGAATGAAAACATGATGTCGTCTAAATGGATACAAATACAGACAGGAATAGGAGGTATGTTATTCCTTTTTTTTTTTTTAATGAAAGCTTGCCAGAAAGGTTAACAGAGTATCCAGTTGAGAGTAGAGCGGTGACGTGGGATGCGGCAGAAATGTCGCATGACTGTAAGTTATTGCTGTTGTGAGGGAGCAGTCAGATGACAAACAAACATGAATCGGAGGACAAAGAAACATGAGAAAATCATCATGCAGCACTCATACATTAACAGCCTTCATCTATATAATGATTCGTCATTAGTAACTGCCTGGTCAGGATCACTGGGGTTTAAATTAGGCTATTAGTCAGTCCCTCCAGGATTTTGTGATCGCAGAAATTAACGCAAAATCAAGCAAACTTCTCAGTATTTGGAGGAGTTTGCAATTTTTCAAAATTACTGCCGGTTTTTGGCAGATTCAGAGATAGAAATTCACGCAAATGTTGGCATTTCTACTTCCAGTGTTTCCAGGGGTATAGTTGCAAGGTTCATATTTAACTAGTTTTTCTTGGCCACACCCACTTTGGGTTTATATACAGATACAAAGATTTGGAGCACCAAACAGATCCAGATCCAGATAGTGTAACTGTGTTCCACCCCTGATCTGTACGACTCTTTTCTGAGCCGCCCTTTCTGTAACATCACGTTTACTTTGCTGAGACATGACTCACAGGCTCGACTCTATTCTCGCAATCTTCTAAATGACCCTCAAAGCAGGGTTCCTCTCAGGCCTTGTTGAAGTTAAAAAGCCAAGCAGGCTGCTTGGGATAAAAATAAAAGTCCTAGAGTGCACTTGGGTGCCCAATTTTTCCTATAGCAAGTGGAGTGGTGGGGGTTGGGGGTGGTTGGGCCTGGCGGGGGAGGGAGTTTGCAAACATTACAAGAGGAGGTTTAAGCACTTTTTTCCCCACCAGACCGGCTGAGCCATGGGCTTCATTACGCTTTCACAACCGCTCTCTGGAGAAGAGGAAAATAGGGGATGAAGATGGATGAGAGCAAGCGGGAGAGAGAAACAGACGCAAAGATGTTTCAATTGGCTTAATGGACGTGGAGCGAGGCTCGGCCCCTGGCTCCTTTCGCTGGAGAGCCCATTTGCCTTATTATGGTCCTCAAAGGAGCTGTAGCAGCAGCACAATCCCACGCTGAAAGATTTACAGGGTGGAGAAGGGTAAAGACCGGACACAGCATCCTCCGATAGTGCAGACATTGCTGCTGGCTTTAAGGAATGCCTAAGTGGTTTTTTGCAGCTCATCAATTTGAGCCACTCAAGAGCCACTGAGAGCTTGATGCAAGTTATATTTCTAAACAAAACTGTGGATTTGACAGAAATGATGGACTATGTATAAGTACTCTTATCATAGATTTACTTTGGGAAGATGATGATGGAAAAGAGCTCAGACATTTTCTACAACAAGTGCGGCAGCGTGTGGTGAACTTAGATGAGCTAGAACATCAAAGGTCATCAGAGATCATCGCTGTCAGAAGGCACTTTCTGATTGGAATGAAGCAGAAGTCAAATTGAACATTTAAAAAAAAAAAAAAAACACTATAGAGAATATAAACAATTTCCAGGATGTATTCCGACTTTACACCTAGTATTCCTGGGATAGGCTTCAGATTCATCTTGACCCTGACCAGAATAAAGTGCATCAATCAATCAATGGGGGGGGGGGGGGGGGGTCTATTTACAGTACTTTAATGGAAAAGTACAGGAGATGCTAAAAAGTGTTACCATCCATGTTATTTTATTTCTTAAACTTAAGCTTTTAATCTTAAATTTTCAAACTTTGGAATTGTGAAAAAATTTTAAAAAGAGGATGGTGCTTATCTCTATAAATTGCTAATGATTATAATGTAATATAAATCAGGGGTGTCCAATCTTATCTGCAAAGGGCCGGTGTGGGCGCAGGTTTTCATTCCAACCAAGCAGAAGCCACACCTGTGGGTCCTGATATAAATACAAGTCAGAACATAACATTCCACATAACGCCAAATGCCTCGCTATTTTCTTAATGTTGCTTGGCAAAATCTTGTGAAGAAATCAGTTTATATAGCTAATGTTACCCACCATATTTTTGCTCCACCCTGATAAAGATAGTGTAAAGTAAAGGCTGTTTTTAAATGAACTCTTTAAAACAAATCAAGATATGAAGTTACAGCCATTTAAGGGTTTTTTTTTGTCCTAATTCTTCTGAAGGCACGTCCTGGTCCTGTCCAAAAAATTTTCCCGTCCATCACTTTTTTTCACCGGATTTGTTTCCGGTTTCATTCTGCTTTGTGTGTTGATCGTCCGTTTCTTGTCCGGTTACTTTTAAGCATCTCAAAGTCAAAAAGCAATTACATTTCTGAATTAGTTTTGAATGAAACACTTGGAGGTTAACCGTTTTCTGCATCGTTTTAACTCCTACCCACTCAGAGTAAATAATCCAAGTAGAGAATTCCACCCATTAAAAATTGAAAGTGACATTTGACATTCAATTCAGCTCTCGTTCTTTCTGTCACTCTCTTTTATGGCTTCTCTGAATTTGACAAGCAATCAAGCGATCCTCTGCATAGCCCCCCCTCTCTCTTTCAGTTTCGCTTTTTTGGTTGTTCATATTGATGTAGCCCCATCAGAAGAGGCCATAATTGTTTTTCATGCTCTGCCTTTGTTCTCTTGTCTCCTCTGGCTTGGTGTCAGATCCTGCTCAGAAATGTAATGAAGTTTGAAATGGAACCCTCAGCCTTGATTATCCCTTCATAGGTGTTTTGTCATGGAAATGATGGCACTATCTCCTAGCAATTATGCCTGATCCAGTGCCTCCTGTGAAGATGTAGTTAGTCATTAAAGCCCTAAATCAGTATCTGCCAAAACACGCCTCACAAACGTCACACGCCTCACAAACAGCTCCGAAGTGTTATTACGAGCTTTTCAGGCAGAAGATTTGAGCAGATGGCTTTGAGTTCAAATCCCAGGACTGCTAGAAAGCTACTAGCTCTTAAGAAAGAACCATTTCCTGGTTTCTACACGGGATATTAAACAAGTGATTTCCATCCCATCCATCCATCTTCCATACTGCTTATCCTACACAGGGTCACAGGGGAGCCTGGAGCTTATCCAAAGGAACTCTGGGTACAAGGTGGGGTCACCCTTGCTGGGGTGCCAGCCCATCGCAGGGCACAATCGTACACAAATTCACACACTACGGACAATGTGGAAATGTCAATCAGGCTACTGCGCATGTCTTTGGACTGGACGAAGAAACCGGAGTACCCGGAGGAAACCCCCAACACATGGGGAGAACTTTGTATTGTATATTAATAAATACAACATTGTATACCAATAAAGTTATAAGAAGAAGCACAACCTCTGCTGCTAATACTAACTTCTGTAACTTTTAATACAGATCTTGTCATATAAAGTCTTTTGAATTTGTCTGCAAGAGACCAAGTAAGTCTTTAACTCGGTCCAAAAGTTTTGTGGAATTTTTCATACAATTTGATACCAGTTTATAGACATTTTGAGCAAGTTTTGACCAGGTTTATCAGCCTCGCACATGGTAATGCTTTGCGAGTTCCTATGTGCAGCTTGCCATTTGGAGTGATTGCTGATAGGGTTTGTTTTTCGAGGCGACTGGAGACTTGGAGAGGCCACTGATAGAGAACTACCAAGTGGCTGGAACATAACATCAACAGAATGGCATTAGCGAAGACCGACAGAGTGACATTTCGCCCACGTCGGGGGGGAAATAGCGAGGTTTTTTCCTGGGTGTACGTGCACAGAGGGACCGTAATTGCTCGCCCACGTTTGAGATAGTGGGTGACAAGCTTGTCGAAATCAAAAATCATGCTTTAGGGGTTAAAGGCCATGAAGTACACTGCCCACACACACACACACACACACACACACACACACACACACAATTGAGTCATGCTCAAATTGCTGTGTTTATGTTGAACACCTGGCAACACACCACGGCTCATTAAGTCTGGTGTGTTAATAGGGCGAGCGAATGGAAGCGAAACAAGGAGAGACATATCCATAAGGTCCTTATTAACAAACTCTTCAAGTTTGGATCAATTTAAAGTGCGCTGATGGTTGAAACTTGAGTCTGGAGACGAGACTTTTTTTTCGTAAGGAGAACAAGGTGCATGAGAAGCGATGTCAAAGGCAACACAACACTTTATTTACTGTTTAGAGAATCATGGGCTGAATCACTGAGCCGTTACGTTCCTCATCAGACGAGATGAGAAATCACATACGCTTGCATCTATTGTGTCTGTTCATAATTAGTCATTTCTACACTGACAAAGAGCCAGAAATGACTTTTTGCCAGTGATTCATACAAAAGAGTAGGTTTTCATGTTTCACACTAGACATGAAAATGGAATGAGTCATTCCGCCAGCAATTCATTCAAAAGAGCATGTGTGTTTTCCAATTCTTTCTACAGGCACGTCAGTGATGCGCGTGACTGCGATCGACGCTGACGACAGCACGATGCCCAATGGCCTGGTGCACTACAGGATCCTGAACCAGAGTCCACACATCCCCATTCCCAACATGTTTACCATCAACGGAGCTACGGGCGAGATCAGCACCATCGCAGCAGGCCTGGACAGAGAGGTACGTTGCTATTCTTTAACACGAATACTCACCGAAAAATGGTATTTCAGTCCAGCATTCAGGAGAGGTAAGGGTCACATGCACTGCAGGGGGACAAGCTTGTTAAAATACAAGTTTGTAAGCATGACAGATGATGAATTAGGAACAATACAGAACTAACACGGGGCATAATTAAAGGCTGAAAATAAAACAAGACAAAGATACTCAGAGACTAACGAGGGCAAAGGAGACCAGTCTCCTGTAGCAGACATGTACATCTGAAGGATTTGGTAATAAATCTAAAATGCGTGTTTTGCAGGTATTTTGCTCGGACTGTGGGAGCATCAACACCAAAGTAAATCTCAGTATAAGCTAGTGAACATACACTGGCTTTGGCTGAAATTTCACACAGGCACATAAAATGCATTACAATTGGAAAAGATTTTCACAGCTCACTGCCAAATATAATTATATTACAGTCCTTTACTGAATTACTTTTATTTTTGATCATTACTACATTATTAGCATTATTAGTACTACACTATTAGCATTGTTGCAGCTTCATTAGCGTTATTAGTACTACACTATTAGCATTGTTGCAGCTTCATTAGCGTTATTAGTACTACACTATTAGCATGGTTGCAACTATGCTAGTATGATCAGTACTATGAGGAAGCAGGAGCGCTGTGATTGGAACTCTTTTGAACGCATGTGTATGAAAGCATAAGAAAAAGTACAAATTCTAACTCCGTCTCAAACCAGTGCTTTGCAGGGTTGTATGATTATCACATTATTAATTATTCATACCCTTACTTAAAGCAAGCAATATGAATCCTAATGAGAGTGATTTAGTTTGATCACATGTGAATGGGGTCATGAGAAAAACTATGAATGCAATAACTCTTGGCCTTACATTAGTCTTTTGAAACTTTTTCTTCATATTAGACCCTGTATTACTGTGAATGTGTACATCTGTGAGTGTGTGTGTGTCTGTGTATAAGAACTTATAAGAAAAAAAAAATTTGAATTAATATCCATGCTGGATGAGAAACTTTGCCCTCTGGTTCCAAACGAAAGTCTAGCCAACGGCCAAAGCCTTGAGATGCTAAGGGCCATGTCTCTGCCCTGCTTATTATTTTTGCCTAAAGGCTTCTCAGCTCGAGCCTGTAGCTCTGCTTTATCGACATATGCTCAAATACATGCGTCAAGGGCCGTGACCCCACTCCCACATTCCTCTCACTCTCACCTACCTGCTGATTAGCATGTTTCTGTAATCTCATACACACACATACCACACCTTTTTTTCCTCACTCTTTTCTTTTTGAGTCTAGTCCTCTTTTGCTGTCTAGGTTATTTTTTGTTTGTTTTGTTTTGTTTTGTTTTTTAAAAGTCTAGTCCTCTTTTGCTGTCTAGGTCTGTTTGTTTATTTATTTATTTATTTATTTATTTACGTCTAGTGATCTTTTGCTGTCTAGGTCTGTTTATTTATTTATTTATTTTAGTCTAGTCCTCTTTTGCTGTCTAGGTCAGTTTTTTTTAGTCTAGTCCTTTTTTGCTGTCTGGGTCTGTTTGTTTTGTTTATTTGTTTGTTTGTTTTTTTAAGTCTAGTCCTCTTTTCCTGTCTCGGTCTATGCCTTACCTTTATGTGTGTACATGTAAAGATACGCAAGAGTTCTCATAGCCACTCTACTAACAAGTGAGGTCATGTAAAGTCCAATGTGAGTGGACCTGGTGCCGTTCTTCATCAATTTGTGCTGTCTGATCCCCTTAATTTCTCTCAGCAGGGGCCGCAACACACTCGCTCGCTCTCACTCTCACTCTCTCTCTCTCTCATATCCAGATTGGAAATTCTTCTTTAAAATTTTAATGAGGTCAAAGAAAAAGAAAATCTTTTTCAAAACACTAAAATGTAATATGAATAAAATATCATAAATTAATTTCATGGCTTTATGCTGAACTTTGTTTCCTGTGTTCTATGCTGGACTTGATATTTCCTCTGCTGAATTTTTTTAACCATTGCATAATATCAAAAATAGATTAAAAACAGGTGTAATATATATATTAGATATATTAAAAATGCCCTTGCGTATAACAGGTAATAAAATACAATACAGTTATTTTGTTATAAAATAAAATTGTAATAAAATCGTATTTACCCTATAGTATGTGAATGGGAGGGGGGGATACAAATAAAAATTGTATATGCTTGTTATATATCTTTAATACATTCTTGTAACAACACGAATTTTATTTGGAATACTATTCAAGTTTGCGTTCCATTTAACAATGGACGTAGTTTTCTGGACTTAGAACCCTTAATTCACGTCAAGTCACTTGTATTAATATTGCGATGTTAACAACAGATGTTGAAACAAATCAGCTGGTGGATTTATATTTAGTTCCGTAATGAGTGAGCCAGAGGTGACAACGGCAAGAAAAGCTCTATGAGATGACATGAGGAAGAAACCTTGAGAAGAACCAATCTCAAAAAGGAACCCATTCTCTTGTGTGTGACAACAGATCTTGTGAGATAAATCATTATTCTTCCACGGTTATATACTTGAAGGAGAAGGATGTTCACTATGAGTGTATTGGGAATAAGAGGCCAGGGATGAGCACAGGATAGTCTTAATGATTACCGTAGCAGATCTTAGATAAAAACCTACAACATCCAGGTCAGATTATTCACTGAAGAACGGCTGAGACATGAGCATGAACTATTTTTTGGAAGCCCTGCAACGCACTGGTGTTGCGTCCAGGGTGTATTCCACCCTCGTGCCCAGTGTTTTTGGGATAAGCTCCAGATCTATCATAATCCTAACCAGAGAAAGTGAGAGAGTGTATTGTGAATCTTTAGGGTAGGGTAAAAGCTAAGAACCCAGCGAGCTCTTGCAGATCCCTTTCCATTGTTGGTTGTAGGTCTACTTCCTTTAACAGCTATCTGTAATCCAGCAGTAATGAAGGAAGCTCACTGAATTTACTTCAAACAATTGTGTACATCACTTTCACACTTGCAATTTTTCTAAATTACCGCTGATTTTCTACAGATGTTGGGCAAAGACGTGTCATGTGACCTCAACACAACGCGCGTTCAGCCAAAGCCCTCTTTGATTCACGTGCACCGAACATGAGCACAGCTAAACATTTACTAGCAAACATCATTGCGAAAGACCGTGCAAAACTATTTCGTGCTATTGCAATTTCACCGATTCAAGTGTATATATTTATTATTATATATATTATGTTTACATATGTATGCAATACATATATGTGTGTATATGTATGTATGTATGTGTGTATATATATATATATGTGTGTGTGTATGTATGTCTATATATATATATATATATATATATATATATATATATATATATATGTATATGTATATGTATGTGTGTGTGTGTGTGTGTACGCTCACTTCATATACATCTTTTTGGTATACACCTAGCTGTTAGAAACTTGTTTAAATTAATTTAGTATAAGTAATTGAATCATGTTTTGATGAGAAACTGAATATTTGAAGTTGAAAACTATATGTTCAGATTTGCCGGACCACATACATTCCCCATTTTTCGGTGTAGCATACAGTAC